>NC_065448.1:165747658-166050648 GCF_917563875.1 Diabrotica virgifera virgifera
GATATAAATTTAAATAGACCGTGACGTCAAAACGTCAAAAAAAGTTTTCCAAACACGTTGTGTCTAGGTACACGCTAAAATGTACACAAATAAAAAAGTTAAACTTCATCAAGCTAGTGACTATTTAGCGTGGGCAGTGACTGTATATTTTGATACACGCTATTTTGATATGTTTAGTGTTTGTTTGATAGAAACATATTTGTTATGACGTTTAATTCTACCTAACTTTTTTATTTGCGTACACGGTAGCGTATACCCTAGACACAACGTGTTTGGAAAAATTTTGACGTTTTGACGTCACACTATCATGGTCCATTAGAAGTCGCATAACAGCCACAAGAACGCAGTTTTGGATAAAGATTTTGAAGATTTGACATCTATGTGTTCTACGTTTGACACTATTCTTAAGATGTCAGATGTCACTATTGTTTATTTATATTTATATGATTAAAATGAAAACCTATGATTTTTGTTTACTTATCTGTAAAAGTGGTTAAAAAATAATTTATCTTTGAAATAATTATAACGGAACAATATTACGAAATACCCATATGAACACAAAATATGCAAGAAATGGAGAAACAAAAGAAAACTAAAGGGAATCATACAAATAAGGTAAGAAAGTACCATGGACTCACCTTTACTAGAGAACAAAAATTAGTTTCAACAGTATGGTATCATGAAAGACTTTATACAGGAATGTCTTATGACCAGCTATGTCAAAATTTTCTTACTCGATTCAATATGCAATATCCATCTGCTAGTGCCCTAAAGAAATGGGAAAAGAGCTTATTTAAAGATGGATGTATAAGTGACAACAAAAAGTATAAACCATTCCATGCAAGTGTTACTAGGTGGGTTTATATTCCATATATAAAAGATTCTTTCATTCGTAATCCTGATATGGGTTTAAAAGCACGAGCTCAGTTCCTTGGTATTTCACCAGCTACACTTCAAAAAATTTTGAAAACAGACCTGAAGGAATTTCATTTAGCTATTTTAAAAAAATTTAAAAGAGACGATGTTGCTGAAGAGACTGATATTGATGTTAAGGATAATGAAGTTAAAGATGAAATTACTTAAGAGTAAAGGCACAAATATTTTAAGGCTATCTTTACTTTTTCTGTCTTTACACAGCAAATTACGTGTATCGGCTATTCCACGAATATACGACTGTCTTGGATTATCGCGACACCGAATATTTTAGGGTGCAACATAAGAAGTGCAAAAGTAAATGGCTCTAATAATTGTTCCTATAAACAACAATGTATTTTACAATTTACTTTCGTTCTTCATAATTTGCACAGTAAAATATTCGTTGTCGAGATAATCCACAACAGTTGTATGTTTGTGGAATAGGGTAGGTAAATATATAGTAAAATTCTATGGTATATTCCTATAGTAAAATTCTTACTGGTATGAATACGTAAACATTACTTGACAGTGTCATCATTAACTTTAAAGAGATGGCTTTTGAATGTTCTTGGGTAACTGTTACTTGCTTAAATTATTAATTCAGTTAATTAATATGATTATTTCATTCATAGGAGATTCTGACCAATAGAAAGCTACATAAGTCTAAATTAAATCGATAATTTCCCGTCGTCAAGTATATTATGTCAGATGCCCTTCGTTGCTACGAAAAAATACATTCAGTGAAATTAATGACAATTAATGTTTTAAAAATTATAAAAGTGATGACTTTCAACCGTCAAATTAATATTTATAACAACTGTGTGTTTAATTGTTCTAATTTGTACTTACATAAATAAATTACAATAAAATTTTGGTGTTGAACAGTTTTATTCATGAAATAATCGCAACAAATTGCACCCGATCTCTAAAATTAATATAGAATTTTAGAGCTCTTGTGCAATTACTACTGATAATTTTTTCACTAACTATGCATTCAGTGATTGTAATAATTTATATACTGTACAACAAAAACTAATTCTCAATCAAGAAAAGAAGAACAGTGATAAAGTGACTTTTTAATAATATATTGTTACTATGGAACGCTTACAATTTTGAGCATCTTTAACCCGTTGATGGACATAACATCTATAGACGTCTCATTTCCATTGATGTAATCTGACGTTTTTAAAATAATGACTTGTGACAAAAAATTGGTGTCAAAAAATGTCACATTACATCTACAGATGCTTATGGAATGTGACACGACGTCTATGTAGTCCATGTTTACAAAAACTGTTAAAAAACTCATTGTTTCCATAAACTATAAGCGGTAAAAGAAATTCAGCAATTTTCCTGTTCTACTTTGCAAAATACATATAGTGTCACAACATATGCTTATACGTTTGACACGCTGTCCGTCAATGTGTTAACAACAAAATACTTGGATCACAGAATATATCCTGGTCTATTCTCTGCTCGGATCTTCCATAAATAATAAACAATAAATAACTTTTTATTAAGTTCACGTCTTAAATCAATTATTTATCAAATACACTATCAATATTATTTAATCAACAACTCAAAATATACCCATATCACAACATGGCGGAAAGTGTGAGTACATGTTTAAAGTGCTCTGATAATTTTATTGTGAATTCAAAAGCAATAAAGTGCGACAAATGCGGGTTAAAGTATCACTTAATGTGCGTGTCAGTTAAAGATGCCTGGAGTAAAATTATTAACGAAAATCCTAATATTTTATGGGTTTGTGACGAATGCATGGACTGTCCTATAACCTTAAAAACATTGGATATTAGTGAAGTGAATTTACTTAAAAAAGAGATAGAACGTCAACAACGGGAATATAGTTTAACTAAAAAGCTATTAGAAGATCTAGAATATACAGTAAATATACAAAAAGAATTAATAAAGATGCAAGAAGATAAAATTAAAGTCGCTGAAGAAGCAAAAAATGAAAGCTCAATCTCCCATCTCTCTCTCGCAACACCATCAACTTCAACAGTAAAAAGTAACCTTCAACCTGTGCTTCAACCACGTCACAATGGAGAAAATAGCAACACAGCACCATTAAATCGAATTAACAAAAATATCAATGATGCAACCAGTAATACGTCTACTAGTACAGCCACCAATAACCAAAAGTCAATGATTAAGTCAACTGTCAGCAGTCAAACATCAAACTATCAGATGAACCAAAATAAACAAATAATAGATCCAAAATTGGTTAATGCTGCAATTCTAAATGCACCAACCAGCAGTGTAATGGAAGAATTACAATACATCGCAAAAGATAATACAAAAAATGAATGGGAAGAAGTTCGTAGTAAAAGAAAAAGAAATTTTGTAGTAGGACGAAATGATAACAACAGGAATATTCAAGGTGTCCCTAAATCAAGGGCGGTCATAAGGGGGGGCCATGACCCCCCCCCCCAAAGGTGGCAATGCACCTTAAATAAACTTGTCTAGTAACACAGGATAATGTTATGTTAATATATTTTAAATTATTTACTCTGTAAATTAATTATTTTGAATGGATTCACATACGGATTTTGAAATACCTAGATACTGCAATCATAAGCGTAACCAGGATGATCCTAAGGGGGGGGTTACAACTACTTGAAAGGGGGGGTTACAACTACTGGAAGGTCTCTGACGGGTATGGTGTTAAGTGTATAGAGCTCAAAGTAGATCCCAATGGGGGGGGGGGTTATAACCCCCAAAACCCCCCCCTGGTTACGCCTATGACTGCAATCTGTAATAATGATAATTAATCATAATGCCTGTCTCTTCAACTCTGGTTACGCCAATGCAAGTGCATCGCCTCCCGCGCGAATCCCGACACCGGCGACGTCCAGTGTAGAAACAGAAACATAAGAATGCCTATGTACATATTTTTTTATGGAAGTTATATCGTTGTGTATTGTGTAGAAATTTGAACGTTCTGAAGTATCTATCGTCTACCCGATATACACTATCGTATCGTAGTTATAGAGGTGACATAGGTGCAGTGCACTATATATATTGCCGGATTGTAATCACCATTTTATTCCAGGGTGACAGGTGAGTAAAAATCCATAGATAGGTTAGGAATAATTTTCTGTTTGCTAACGGAACGAATACATCAGCAATGAGTAAATAATACTCTGCAGTTTTCTCTCGTCCAGCGCAGATGTTCGCTATATAGGATGCTATTTCGAAATACAAAAGTTAATAGATTCCGATTTGAACGAAAAGTGACTGCAAATTATTATTAGGCTCAAATTAAAAAACCTGGGCATATCCATCTCTCGTTTGGTCGGAATCACAAATGTTCTTTTTTTTTCAGAAAATGAAGAGGGCAAACAATACGAACACGTTGAATTCGTATTTTTCTGTTGTTCCGAAGAAAGTAATTAAAGATGTGGGTGATAATGGGTCATCCCGGTCATCTTCCTCATCGTCTTCTCAACAGAATCTCTTAGTACCAGAACGACTTACAACAGTATCAACATTACAAACATCAGTTAATAATGAAAATACTCTAAAGCAAGTCGCTGTAGAAAAGTCCAATGAAGTTAGTAACTACGACATTGGTCGAGTTGTTGATGGTTTGAGTGGTTTGGGAGACTTTCAAAAATATAATTATTTGAAAAATACGTGGGTTCCGGAAAAAAACTACTCATTTCCATTTTCTGAACATAACAAAAATAACAAGTTAGTTAAGCGGTACTTGAGATACGATCATCTCCAAAAATATAACTGGATTGCGTTTTCGGACTTGAAGAAAGGACTTTTTTGTAAGCACTGTGCTATCTTCGCAAATTCAGGTGGTAAAAATAAAGCAACAAGTTTGCAAAGTTTGGTTACCACACCAGTTACAAAATTTGCAAAATTATTTGGAATGGATGGTGTGCTAGTGTGTGTGTGTGTGTGTGCTTGTTTTTGGCTTGGATGCAAGTCCATTTGCCACAGATTTTTTTTATGTCATAATTATCAAGATAATCATGTACGATAATAAAATAAATTCATATTATAAACATTTATAAATATATATTATTACTTTTGAGAAAACTAACTAGCAGATTTAATATGTTCATATCAGTGGTACATACAACATTATGGATATGGTAAGGTGGTAAATAATTCTTTTGAATAAGTGATTGTATTAGAATTTTTGTATTTAAGTTATAATTATTGCAATTAAAAAATATATGATTTAAGTCTCCAAAAGACCCACAGCTACATAATGCATTTTGTGTTATACCTAATTTGGATAAGTGAGCAGGAAATTTGCCATGGTTTGTTTTAATACGAAATAAGCAGGCGGAAAATAATTTAGAGTGTGTGTGCATTAATTTAAAATAAGAAGAACCTGGCAATTTTGGATGAATACTAAAGTATGGGTTGAATGATGAATTTGCTAGATTAATATATTGATTTTCCCATTGCGACTGGATGTTAAATTGTATAATATTTTTGTTATCTCTTTCAGTAATTATATTACAGAATTCTCCCTCTGTAATTGCAACTTTAGCCAATTGATCAGCTTTTTCATTACCCATTACCCCTATATGTCCTTTTACCCAAACAAAAGTTACATCAATATTTTGAAGGTATCTTTTAATGTCGCATAATATTGGACATTTTAGCGTCTCGAATTTGGTACTTTGAATAGACATCAATGAAGATTGAGAATCTGATATAATAACTGCTTTTTCAATATTTTTTGATATTAACCAACTTATGGCTTTTTGAATAGCAAATAATTCTGCAGTGTATATACTGCTATGTTTTGGGAGCTGATACAATAATGATTGGTTGGCGGTTTGAATAAAAACGGCACAACCGACGCCATTTATCGTCCTAGATCCATCAGTGTAAAGAGTAGTTATGTCTTTGTCTACAAAATCTTCTAGTACGGAATTTAGTATTGCTTTGTTGATTTGTTTGGACTCTGTATACTTCGGTATTATGACTCTATGTTTTTTAATTAATTGCATATAATTTATGTTAAACATTGGTAGTTTTTTATAATTGCCGTAAGTAACGGAAAGGTGTTTGGTATCAATAACAGCTTCTGCTAGTGGTGGACTGTTTTTAATTTTCCAATATTTATTGGTTAGGTCTTCGATTGCTAATTTGTTTAACTTGTCTATCATTGTAGACTCCCGAGCTTTTAGTTTAATAATATACTTTTGGGCAAGCAGTTTTCTACGGAACTGTAATGGTTGTTCATTACATTCAGCTAATATAGCATTCACAGGTGTTGATTTCATTGCCCCCATACAAGTCCTAAGACATTTGTACTGGAGTCTATCAATATATAATAGATTTGTGTTACTCGCGGATCCGTAGAGACAACATCCGTAATCCATAATAGATCGTATATAGGCTCTGTAAAACATAACTGCAATATCTGGAGTGGCTCCCCATTTACAATTTGTGACATATCTTAATAAATTAAAACCTTTGTCACATTTACTTTTGACGTACTGTATATGTTTAGTCCATAATAATTTAGTATCTAGAATTATGCCCAAATATTTATATTCATTTACCACTGCTATGGTACGCCCACACAAGGCTAGGTTCCTCGGCGAGCGCAGCCTGTGCCTGGTAAAGAAGAGAACTGAGCATTTTTCTGTTGATAATGTCATACCAGTATCGTCAGTCCACTTAATTGCAGTTTGCATCATGGTTTCCAAAGCCCCCACACAACCATCATAGGTTTGTTGGATGGAATATATACAGATATCATCCGCAAATTGAATGCAGTGAATTCCGTGAATTTTGTTAACCAAGGAGTGTATATCAGCTGAATATATATTAAAAAGTGTAGGACTTAAAATAGAACCCTGAGGTATACCTTGATAGACAGTTCTGGGGCCATGTAATACGTTATTATGATCCCTAATGTAAATATTGCGCGAGTGATAAATCTGCACTATAGCATGAGAAGCATTATTACTGAGACCAATATTTATCATTTTATTTTTTAGTAAATTTAAATCCACGGAGTCATATGCACCTTTTATATCAAGAAATAGACTAACTAAATATTTATTTTCTGAGAGTGTCATCTGAATATCATTAACTAAATGGGTAACTGCATCTAAACTACTACAACCCCTACGAAAACCATATTGATTTTGCGGCAATAAGGCATTTCGTTCAATAAACCACTCAACACGTGTTTTGATCATTCTTTCAAAAGTTTTTGTTAGACAAGACATAAGGGATATAGGACGATAAGAAGTTGCCATATTCTTATCTTTTTTCGGTTTTAAAATGAGACAAATAGTTATTTCTTTTAGTTGGTTAATATAATTTGCATTAACCCACCAATCATTATATATTTCCAACAAGATATTTTTAGCTTCACTCGATAGATTATTAATTATTTCGTACGTAATGAAATCTTTTCCAGGGGCCGTACTCGGCCCATTTTTTATTGCAGCTTCCAATTCTATGATATCAAACGGGTTTTCAATTTCATATATTCTTTGATCTGTATGAAAGTTATTAAGAAT
Organism: Diabrotica virgifera virgifera; assembly: GCF_917563875.1. Classification (NCBI taxonomy): domain Eukaryota; kingdom Metazoa; phylum Arthropoda; class Insecta; order Coleoptera; family Chrysomelidae; genus Diabrotica; species Diabrotica virgifera. Next base: position 165,755,104 of record NC_065448.1, read on the forward strand.
GTTCGGAGCAAGACTTGGAGATATTATATCGAAAATTTGATTGATAATGGATTCTGAAATAGGTGGTTTTTTTGAAAAAGAATTTTTATTTGAAATTTTTTTTGCAAAGGACCAAATTTTCGATATTGGTGTATTTTTATTCAATCCATTAACAAATTTTATCCAACTGCCCTGTTGTTTTGTCTTAAACAATCTTTTCGTCTTGGCCTGAACATGTTTAAGGTTGATGTAGTTATGAAAGTTTGACAATTGATTGTAATCAATCAATGCCGATTTTCGTTCTGAAACCATTCGGGTACATTCTTCGTCCCACCAAATTGGTTTTTTGTGATTAATTACTTTGCAGGTACGAGATTTTATAGAATTAGAAGCTGCAATATTTATAGCATTTGTAAGTAATTCAAAATTATTATTTTGTTTTTTATCTTCCCTATTGCTTATTATATATTCATTTACCAGGTTTTGAAAAAGCTGCCAATCGGCAGTAGATTCAATCCATTTCCTAGTTAAGTTAGGAGAAGGAGAATGTTGGTCCCTACCTACAGAAATAACAATTGGAAAATGTAAGGTACCGAAATCATCATCTAATGGGTTCCATTCACATTGGCTTATTAAGCTTCCGGAGGCAAGAGTAAGGTCTATAGCTGATGGTCTTTCATTAGGACGACTTAGTTTAGTTGGCCTACCATCATTTAATATAGTTAATTTAGTCTCTTCGATTGCATCTGACAACTTGTTCCCTTGTGTACTGTTTAGTGCGGATCCCCAATTGGTGTGATGGGCATTGAAATCACCACATATTAATGCATCACCATGTAGTTGTGAAAATATTGATAACCAATCATTTGTAGTAGCCTTTACGTTAGGAGGTTTGTAAATACAAACCAGAGAAATTTTGAAAGTATTAAGTTTTATTCCGCAAAGTTCAATATCACTGTTATAATTTTTTATTAAATTTAACTCCGAAAAACATAAGTTGTCTTTAATAAGTATACCAACCCCTCCGTAACCATCTTGTCTATCCACATGAACAAAATTAAATCCACTAAGAGAAAAAGTTCTTTTCTTGGATAACCAAGTCTCATTTAAAATAATAATATCAAATGATAAGCTAGAAGAATTTAAGAAATATTGTAAGTTAGCTTTATTTTTAATAATTGAGTTACAATTCCATTGAAGTATATGTAACATTTTAACTATAGTTATCGTCTTCGCTATCACTAATTGATATTGAGTTTAATATGTATTTTACTTCGTTTTGTGTTTCATAAAACAATTGTTTATTTGGTACCGTCATTTCAAATTTTTTGAAAATATTTTCAAAGATTTTGGGTATTTTCTCTAAAATTCCTAGTTGAAGTTTTTCTTTATATTGTTGAAATTCGTCTCTATAAGGATTGGGTAAAATGGTTTTAGAAGTAGATGGTCGGGTAATTGCTTTAGGTGTGAAAGTAGGTGCATTTTTAACTTCTATGGGTGAGTTAGCTTTACGCTTTTTAGGAAAATGATGTACTGGCTTAGGTACCCAATTTTTAGCCGATGAATTACTATCCTCATTATGTTGAAGAGAAGGAAAATTTTCTTGATTGTTCAATAAATCGTATCTATTATTAAGTACTATTTTAGAATAAGTTGGATTTTTTTCTAGTGTTTCTGCTTCTTTGAAGGTTATATTTTTTTCTGACATTATTTTTTTAATATTGTGTTGAGTGTGATATTTTGGACACTTTTTTGAAATAGATTGATGTCCAGTTTTATTACAATGAATGCAGAATTCTACATTATTACATTGAAAATTCTCATCACTATGCTCTTGGCTGCATCTCTTACATTTAAAGTTTGAACTCCTGCAGTACTTTGCAGTGTGTCCAAATCTAAAGCATTTGAAACACTGAACTACCGGATAAATATACGGCTCTACCGTAAAACGAACCAAATTAATTTTTACTGTTTGCGGTAGGCTGTTTCCTAAAAAGTTAACTATAATCATTTGCCTAGGAACTAACTGTACTTCTTTATCTGAATCAATAATTTTGCGCTTCATTCTCTTTACTTCAACAACTTTCCTATCGCTTTCAATGTGTTCTAATAGATATTTTTCGTCAAAGAATGTATCCACTTGGCGTATAATGGCTCTTTTGTGGTTGAAAAAAAGAGGAATGTACGCTATTAATTTATTTGAATTTATTATTTCATGACCAATAATTGAATTAGCAACATTAAAACTTTTAAAAATAATTTTAACTTTGTCCTTCCCTACATTTTTAATATCTAAAACGTCATTTTTAAATGTATTATTATTAAACAGATAGAAACCCATTTTTACCGCTGACAAACGGTTTGTTTTTTCTTTTGGTTCTACAGTAACATAATAGGGACCAATATCATTTTCTGAATATTTGTTATCCAAATTATATTTACCTATGTCATTTTCCTCAATAATCATATCATCTGGGGGTTTATTACCCCCATCAGATGTAACGCTCATTGGAAAATAAATATATTAAAATCTCTTACCTTTATACAGTTTGTTAAAACTATAATCTAAATATACAACCTTAATCGTAAAAGTAATTACACTAAAAACTTATCACTAATTGCTATGCGGAGCAGGTATTCGATATGTTTACTGTTCAGATATCCGAACTAGAAATGGGATGGTGTGCTAGATAAACATAATACAAATCGATATCACATTGAAGCGGTTTTATCGAGCGATAATTTTATAAAATGTTACGAAAACTGATCTTTAGATATAAGAAATTTGATAGATAGTGCTCGAGCCAGGCAGATAGAGGATAATCGAAATCGGCTCAAACCAATCATTCGATCTATAATTTTTTTAGCCAAACAATGTATACCTTTCCGTGGCCATAGAGATGACTGGCCATTGTTAGAAGAAAGCAATGTGACAAATAATGAGGGAAACTTCCGAGAGCTTCTTCGATTCAGAATCGAAGCAGGAGACAAAACTTTAGAAGAGCATTTAGGAAACACGTCGTCACGTGCCACATATATTAGCAAAAGAACGCAAAATGAGTTGATTGAATGTTGTAAAGACGAAATTTTGTCTGTTATCGTGAAAAAAATTAGTGATGCTAAATATTACAGCATTATGTTTGACGAAACTACTGACATAGCACATGTTTCCCAAATGTTGATTGTTATTAGATACTTAGAAGGTAACAACGTGCGGGAGGATTTTGTGTCATTCATAGATTGTCATTCTGAGAACTATGAGCTCAGTCCCGATACGTTGGAACGGTACTATTTTAGGAAAATCAGTGATAAAACAAGTTCAAAAATTTCGTTTACCATTGGAAAATTGTGTAGGAATTTGTACAGACGGATGCAGCGTAATGACATCAAAACAACAAGGAGCCGTCCAAGAAATTCAAAAAGAAATGAATATAGCTGTACGATGTCCATGTTTCAATCATGCTTTAAATTTGAGTTTGTCGAAATCATCAAACGTTCAATGTGTGAGAAATGCTGTAGGGGTAATGAACGAAATAATATCTTTTTTCAAAGCCTCTTCTAAACGCAATTATGTCCTCAAACAAACATTGGGTGATCAGCTCTTTGGATTGTGTGAAACGCGATGGGTAGAACGGCACGACTCCGTTCTGCAGTTTAAAGCATAGATTGACAAAATTTTGCAAGCTTTGAATTTGATTTCCGAATGGAACGAAAGAGAATCTTCCAGTAAAGCTAGGACGCATATACTTGCGATCTCATCAAATTGCAGCTTTATTATCCCTTTGTTTTGTCTAAATGAAGTACTCGCAATGTTACCTCTGAGCAAATTATTGCAAACAAAAAATTTGGCTATAAGCTCTACACAGAATGCTGTTCTAAATACGCTGCTTGTTTTGAAAGACAAACGCAACAATGCAGAAACAAATTTCAATATATATATATATATATATATATATATATATATATATATATATATATATATATATATATATATATATATATCGGTTTTAAAACGTTCTCCTACGTCTTCCGATGCCTAGTCGCCATTCACTTCGGTCCATCCAAAGGTCTTCATCCAATTCTCTTTCTCTCATTTCTCGATTTATGCCTTCTCTCCAACTCAGGCGGGGTCTTCCTCTTTTTCGTCTACCATGAGGGGTCCACGTTAGGATTTGTTTCGGGAGTCGTTCTTCGGACATTCTTTGTACGTGTCCATACCATCTAAGCTGTTTGGTACTAATGTCATCTACTATTGTGTGTTTCACATTCATTATTTCCCTAATTCTGTTGTTGGTTACCCTTTCTAATCTTGATTTTCCTGCTGAGCGCCTCCAGAAATCCATTTCTGTTGCTTCAAGTTTTCTCTTGTATCTTTCTTTTATTTGCCATACTTCACTGCTGTAAGTGATTATACTCTTAACAATTGTATTGTATATTCTATGTTTGTTGTTGTTTGATATTGACTGGTCCCAGAGGATGCTATTGAGAAGGGTAATTGCTTTTCTTCCCTGGTTGTTTCTTTCTTCTATCGTCCGGTCTACGCTTCCTTCTTGTGTGATGGTCATACCAAGGTATTTATATGCGTCGCAATGTTTAATAATTTCGCCATTCCCCAGTGTAAGGTCCTGCTGTGTCCCACCGATACACATATATTCGGTCTTCTTTATGTTTATTTCCAAACCACCTTTTTTGTACTCCTCTATTAATTTCCTTGTCATATATTCTATATCATCGTAGTCTTGCGCTAGTACAAGTTGGTCGTCTGCAAATGACAAAGTGTATATTGTATTGTTGCTGATCGGTAATCCCATGTTTTTGCATTTGCGTTTCCAAAGTTTTAGAGTTTGTTCGAGGTAGATCTTAAATAATGTCGGTGAAAGGCAGCACCCTTGTTTTAGGCCTTTGCTAATTTGGAATCCTCTCGATAGCCTGCTTCCAACTTTCACCCTTGATGCAGTTTTGGTATACAATTGTTTCGTCGCTGTTATTAAATTTGCGCTTATATTGGTTTTCTCTAATGCTTCCCATAATTTGTTTTGTGGGATGCTATCATACGCTTTTCTTAAGTCCACATATAACAGATGCACCTCCTGGTTGACGGCCAGTTTCTTCTCAATAATCTGTGTAATACAAAACAGATGGTCAACCGTTGATCTCCCTGCCCTGAATCCTGCCTGTTCTTCAGCTTCTATATCTTTATATTCGTTTTCGATTTTATTTTTAATCAGTTTTCCGTATATTCGGCTGATCGAGTTCGTTACAGCGATGCCTCTGTAGTTGTCACATTGATCCCGTCTGCCTTTTTTATGTATGGTGGATATCCATGATGTCTTCCATTCTTCTGGGATTTCCGCTCCGTTGATGCATCTTTGAAAGAGTTTAGCCAGGTTTTCATATAATTTTGTTGTGCCATATTTTATTAGTTCAGCTGGTATGTTCCCTGGTCCTGGTGCTTTGTTATTTTTTAAAAACTTACATACTTCTTCTACTTCTTTTGTTGTTACCCGTAATGGTGAGGCTAAGATATTTACATTGCTGGTATCACTGTTATTTAAAAATTCCGCTCTGTCCTCATTTAGGAGTTTTTCAAAATATTCGTCCCATTGATCCGGTGTGATTGCTGATATTATATCTCTTTTCTTTTCCTGTCGTAGCGATTTTAATACTTTCCAACTTTCTGTACTTCTCCGTCCTCCTAAATGTGTGTTAATCATGTTACACTTTTGCTCCCAAGCCTCATTCTTCTTTTGGCATATCATTTTTCGCACTTTAGCTTGGTCCCTCTTGTATTCTACCTTATCGGCGTCGGTCCTTGTGTTCAGAAATTTTTTATACTTCTCTCTTTTATTTTTAATCTCTTGTTCTATTTCTTCGTCCCACCAATACGGAGTTTTTCTGTGGTTTTTTATTTGGAGTCCGAGGGCCTCTGTTGCTGCTTCCTGAAGACATGTTTTTATATAATGATAATGCTCTTCATTGCTGGTAAATTGCATGGTTTCTAACTTTTTATCTAATCTACTCCTGTATAAATCCCTCACGCTTTCTTGTTCTAAGCTGTTTAGGTTGTATTTCTTTTCTGTTAATTTTTCTATTTCCGCTGCAGCTTCGTTTAAATCTCTTGCTCTATCTATTCCTATTGTGAGCTTTGTTTTTAATAGATGGTGGTCACTGCCGCAAGTGGCTCCTCTATATACCCGCACATCCTGTACAATCAATTTAGTCTTTTGTCTTATGATTGTATAGTCTATGATTGATTTCAGCCCTCGGGTATTTTGTGTCCATGTATATTTATGGATATCTCGGTGTTGGAAGAATCCGTTTGTGATTTTCATATCATTTTGTTCGCATAAGGCTATTAGCCTAGTACCATTGTCATTTATAGCTTCTTCACCATATTGGCCTATGACTTTATTGTGCTTTTTCTTGCCTGTTCTACTGTTTAGGTCCCCCAAGATTATAATTTCTCGTGATCTGCCGATATTTGCAATTTCTGAATGTAGCTTTTCAAAAAAGTCGTCCTTAATATTCACCAGTGCATCATCGTTTACTGCATATACTCCAATAATCGTAATCTTTTTTCCTTTGATAGTTAAATTCATTTTTATGAGCCTTTCGCTGATGGCTTCCCAAGCAGTTATGAATCTCCTTAGTTTCTTGCGTATAAGTATACCTACACCTTGTTGTGCTCTTTTCTCCTTTGGTACCCCGCTGTAGAAGTAATCATATTCTCCGATATTTTCTGATCCTTGACCCTTTCGTTTTGTTTCGGTAATCACTGCGATGTCTATGTTCAGTCTATTTATTTCGTGTATTACTTCATTTATTTTTTGTTTAAACCCTTGTACGTTCCAAGTTCCAATATTCGTCATCCTTTTCCGTAGCATGTGTCGTCGTTTTATAATCAATCGATTCCGAGGCGTTTCGCTAGGTTTTTTAACAGTTTGAATTTTTCCGAGTAACGGGGAGTTAACCCGATGCCTCAACCCCCGACCTGGAGGACCAGGGTTTGATTTTGGAGTATTCCTTCTCCTAGAGGATTTGCTTTCTCTACAGCTTTAGAGCATCCTCCGCCCTACCTGTTGGTCCGCGGGTAGTATTTTATTTCCTACCTATCCGCCAGCACTAGGCTGGTGAGGACATGCCCCTATCCGCCACCTTGGGGACGCGCTCTCTAGGGGTTACAGGTTCCCCCGAGAGACAAATTGACAAATTTCAATGCTTTGCTTAAAGAAATAATGCCATGTCTAGAAAATTTGAATATAGATTTATGTATTCCAAGAGTGAATAAATTCATGAAAAATCGACCTAATCCAGATATTCATTCCTCCACAGAATACTTTCGAATAACGATATATATTCCTTTACTTGAAAGTATCATTTCCGACAATGAGTGTCGTTTCCAGCAAGAAACCATGGATGTATTTAATCTGCAAATATGTGTTCCTGCTATATTAATTCATTCAAATGAAGATGACATCCATTCCGCCGTAGAAATTTTGATTGCAAAATATGGAAGTTTGTTTGAGACAGTTAGAGACGTGCTGAAGTCAACTTTTATTGCAGAGCTACATTTATGGAAAATGAGATGGAAACACAGCAAAGAATCGGAAATTCCGAGCGATGATCAAAATGCTCTCATACAATGTGATGAAATGATGTATCCAATCATTAATAAAATTTTAAAAATATTGTGTACTCTTCCAGTAAGTGTTGCATCTGCAGAGAGGAGTTTTTCAGGACTGAGAAAACTTAAGAGTTGGCTGAGGGCCAATATGGGTGAAGAACGGTTAACTGGCCTTGCACTAATGCATGTCCACAAGGACATTGTTATTAACGAAGACAATATAATAGAACGTTTCGCTAAAAGTGGAGTGAGCCGAAACATAGAGTTCGTCATGTAGAGCATTAGTTTTTTGTTTATAATTTCATTTCATTCGAGTTATTGTTATTTTCTCTTTTCAATATATAAAACATCCCATTCTGCGTTTTGTGTCTGTATTGAAATTGAGAGCTAATATCTAATTGTACAAAATGCCCCCCCCCTGAATTAAGATATATGACCGCCCTTGCCCTAAATACATTTCATTACATGTTACAAGATTAAATCCTCACACAAAACCAGAAGATTTGAAAGAGATGTTAGCAGCAAATTTCCCAGAAGTAGAATGTGAGATACATCCATCAAAACACCCACATTTATACGCATCCATGAAGGTAACCATTAAGCAAGAAAACTTCAAAAAGGCTTGGCGAAAAGAAATTTGGCCAAATGGAACACTAATATCGAAGTTTTTAACGAAAAAGAGGATACTACCGCAATAACTGGAGGTAGATCCTCAAGAAAATTGAATCCACATAAGAGAAATAACAAAAACTCCCTTAGTATTTACTATCAAAATGTACGTGGAATACGCACGAAACTAAGAGAATTCTCTTCATCAATAATATCAGATGAACTTGATGTTATACTCCTAACAGAAACATCTTTACATTCTGAAATCCATGATAAGGAACTAAACATTGACGATTGTTATTTATCGATGTGATCGTTCAAAAGAAACAAGCAATGCTCAACGATTGGGTGGATCACTAATTGCAGTTAAGAAAACACTACAATCTTCAGTTTTAAAATCTACTATATCAAATATAGAAAATGTTTTTGTACAAATCATATGTGCTACTAAGAAAATTCTTTTTGGGTGTGTCTACATTCCTCCTGATGCGTCGTTGGAAATTTATGAAGATTATGCAAGATCAGTGGAAGAAATATTGGCAAGACAGAATTTCTCGTCAGTATTTTTATCTGGTGACTTTAATCTATCAAAGATAAGATGGGAAAGTGATGAATTTGGTCCTAGAGCTATTGGTATGTTAACGGATAAAGTTGAATGCATATCTGATCTTTTTGCTTACTTAAATTTTTTTCAAGTAAATACTATACCTAATTATCTCGGTAACTGCCTTGATTTGATTTTCACAAATGTTGAAAATATAAAAACACGAGCCAAGACCGTACCAATTGTTAAATGTGACAGACATCATCCAGCCTTAATTTTTGATCTAAATCTTGATAAGATATCTTTACTAAAATTTGACTATGTTTATACTGATTTTAGAAATGCTAATTATATCCAAGTGAATGAATTTTTAGGTTCTTTTAATTGGGATGATATTTTTAAGAGTAATAATATTAATCAAGCTATACACATGTTATATGAAATATTACATTATGCTATAGACGTTTTTATACCAAAACATAGATGTAAAAACCGCAAATTTCCAAAATGGTACTCACCCGAATTGAAAGAACTTATTTTTTTCTAAAAAACAAGCTCACAAAAAATATAAGTTAACAAAATCACCTGAAGATTATAAAATTTTTTCAAATCTTAGAAAAGAATGTAAAACTCAATCAGTAAATAGCTATAATGTATATGTTAGGGATCTAGAAGGGATTGTGTCAAATAAAAAGGAATTTTGGAAATTTGTAAATAGTAAACGGAATCATTATGAATTACCTAGTACTATTTATGGCGATATTTCAACGGATGATCCTCAACAAATTTGTAACTATTTTGGAAGTTTTTTTGCCTCTATACAAGTTCGAATTCTAGTTTAGATACAGCAAAATCGTTTCTATATAATAATTATGTCGATATTAATAGCTGTGATATTAGTGAAGTAGATGTATATAATAGCATAGAAAAAATAAACCTTAATCTAAAATGCGGCCCTGATAATATTTCACCCATTTTTGTTTATAATTGTAGATTCATCCTTTCTCAGGTTTTATGTAAAGTTTTTAATTTGTCGTTGTCTCAAGGTGTTTTTCCTGATAAATGTAAAGATAGTTATGTTACCCCGATACACAAAAATAACGATAAGAAATCTATTGAGAACTACAGAGCAGTTTCAAAAATCTCTATTTTTGCTAAAATCTTTGAAATGTTAATAACTGAAAAAATATATCCAAAAATAAAATCCATACTAATAAATGAACAACATGGTTTTATGTCAGGTAGATCTACATCTACAAACCTACTTGTATTGGAGGAATTCATTTTAGAGGCCTTGGAGAGCCGGTGGCAGGTTGATGTGATCTACACCGATTTCTCCAAGGCATTTGACAGAGTGAATAAGGATATATTAGTTAAAAAATGATCTGCATTAGGAATTCATGGATCATTATTATCATGGCTTGAAAGTTACTTAACAAATAGAAGACAATTTGTCAAAATTCATGATTGCTTATCATCAGAAATTAAAGTCTTATCAGGAGTTCCTCAAGGAAGTCATCTCTCTCCAATGCTTTTTAATTGTTTTGTCAACGATGTTTTAAACTGTTTTTCCGATTGTAAAATATTACTGTATGCTGATGATTTAAAGATATTTAGGGTAGTTAAAGATGTAAATGACTGTCTTCTAATACAAGAGAATCTTGATAATTTTTTCAGGTGGTGTTTTGACAATAAACTGAATTTAAATATTGATAAATGTAAAATAATGAGATATCACAGAATCTTACAACCTACACTCTTTAACTATTCTATTGACAACAAAAACTTAGAAATTTTAACATCCATTAAAGATTTAGGCATTATTTTTGACTCATCTTTGAGTTTTACTAAGCACTTTGAGTTGGTTGTTAATAGAGCTTTGAAGATGCTTGGTTTTATAAAACGTAGTCTTTCTGATTTTAATAATATAAATTGTCTTAAATCTGTCTATTGTGCATTAGTTAGATCAATATTAGAATATTCAAGCTGCATATGGACACCCTATTACAGATGCCACATCGATAATATAGAGAAAGTCCAAAAAAAATTTCTAAGATTCATTGCATATAAACTAAATATACCATCTGAAAACATCAATTATAGTGAAATTCTCAACTTATTAGATTTATCATCACTGGAAAATAGAAGATCATTTCTTGATTTAGTTTTCTTATATAAGATTGCTAATGGATTGGTTGATTGCTCAACACTTCTTGAGAAGATAAAATATAGAGTTCCTCAATGTAATACTCGTAGTAAAGAACTATTTTTTGTAGACTTTCATTGCACCAATTATGCACAGAACAAAGCAATTGGAAGAATGTCTAAGGGGGCCAATAATATCGATATTGACTTTTTTGACTGTTCATTGCCTAGTTTTAAGAAGAAATTGAAAAAAAAAATGCTAAATTGTATTTAATATATATGTGTGTATATATATGTGTATGCGTATATGTGTGTATATGTATATATATATATATATATATATATATATATATATATATATATATGTATATATGTGTATATGTATATTTTTGATTTTTCAGTCTTTATAGTGATATTGTTCTTTATTTTAATATTTATTTATGATTGTGATACTACCTATACCTATTGTGATATGTGGTATTTTTGTAAATGGTATTGGCCGTAAATAAACTATTTATTTATTTATTTATTAAAATATTCCCGATGCCATGTCAAATATTTAAAATTGTCACTGTCTAGTCATGATATTCTATTCGACTCAGTGCTTTGTATGACAAAGATAGCGAATGTTCGATTTGGAAAATATCACCTATCAAATATACTTTTTGAATAAAACTTTTTGTTCTCAATATTTTTACTTAAAAAAGGTATACTACATTCATCTCACTAAACTCAACTGTTTTCGAAATAAATGCATTTTAAATCTGCGATACAACATAATTTTTTGCATAATATCATTGATAGTTAGACCCGAAAAATAAACTTGAAACCATAATAATTGTGTGTCAGTTCTCATATTTATGTCATTGCATCGCAAATTCCATTTGAAGATATTTGCGATACATTTTTGTCAATTTTTATGATTTTAAGTTATTTTTCGGGTGTAAACTACAATGATATTACTTATGCAAAAAAGTATGTTGTCTCGCATATTTAAAATGCGTTTATCTCGATAACGGTTATTGCGTTTAGCGAGATGAATGTAGTATACCTTTTTTAAGTAAAAATATTAAGAGAATAAAGGTTTTGATTCAAAAAGTATGTAGAGTGGGTGATAAAATAATAACTGAGTAATAATAAATGAGCGCTGAAAGGCGTGGCGTAGCTACTTTTGCTATAACTACTCAACGCTTAGCTACTCTACTATACCTACCTACATACAATTTGTATTTTTTTATCAAAAAAAAACCAAGCATTTACTCTGCAAATTGTATATTTTGCTTTGCATTTTCATATGAAAAAACCGCGGTATTTATCTTGTACTTTTTTTGAAAAAGGTGCAATACTTAGGTAATATTATTATTAATAAAAAAAATTATATTAAAATACAATGTTAAAAACTTTAATAATATTAGCAATATTAAAAACTTTAATATATTATATTATAGTATATTATGAATCAGTAGAAACGATTATATTTAAATTTGGTAAATTTTAACTCCACTCGACCAGCGCACGACCACACAACTCGAAACACAAGTACGCAAATACGGTTGCGTGAAGCGTGGCTCGAAGCCGTGGAATTTACGAGACTAGCTTGGTCTATAGATCCTTGTTTCATTTAGTCAGTAATGCCAACACTAGTGTCTTGTCAGCACCTTCTTGTGGCGACATACTGTCGTCATGGGCACTGAATGAGTTAACACAATTGTAATGGGCGCCACCCGATTAATCAACGATTCAACCTTACTGGTAATAGTCAACGAGAGGTACATGGTGAATTGTGGGTGGAATTGGAAAAAAAAATTTATGTATGTCTTTGGACTTTGTGCACTTTATAATGCTCAAAGAATTACAGGATCTGGATTTCAATGCATATTTTTTTTATAATTCTCATATCAAAGTTGTGCGTGAAGTTAGGTGTGTTGATGACAGTTGAGGAATTGGGGTTGACCCAATTTTAAATTGTATAACTAGGAACTGTATAAGTCAGAGCAATGTTTAAATTTTTTGGATTTTAATTGAGACAGTCACTAGATGTACAGTTTGCTACAGCTTATCGTGGAAGGCAAGATTGAAGGTAGAAGAGGTTTGGGCAGAAAGAAGAAATCCTGGCTAAGAAACTTGAGAGAATGGTTTCAAATACCAGAAGCTGCGAACATATTACATGCGGCACAAAACAGAGAAACCCATGATACTATACTCTAAATAACAAGATAATAATATATTGCGCATCTCGAAGAGAAGGGAGTCGTGACGTAACTGGAGACCCAAGTTCGTAATAGTTCGTAATGACCGAATGATTTCCGATTAGTTTGAATTGCTCGCGGTTGTATAGTCCAGGCTGTATGGTCGCCCCCGTTAGGTAAATTATTCCGGTTCGATTTTTTTGCACAAACTTACTAAAAAAGAGTTCTTTATAACAAAGCCGCAGGGTGCCGGGAGGTGCCGCTGTCAGAAAATTGTTTAAACCATTTTTTTAAACAAATTCAAAACATTTATTTTTTAGATTCGTTAAATTTTCTTAGATTTTTTGGACCTGGATCGCGTATCAAAAAAAAGTTGATTAATAGCAAGCTGAAAATCTGTTAATAGCTTAACGGTGTCTAGTCGGACAAACTTTGATGTACTGGAACAGGGGAAGTTTTAATTGTGTAACAGTTTAAAAATTTGGAACGTCCTATGTAGTTAGTCGGACAGAACATCCAATTGATTTGTTACCCTTTCATTAAACTCTCATGCAAAAATCAGACTGCTATTACTAACTAACATGATTTCTGTCATTTGACATGTTCTTCGTGTTCCACTCATTAAAATGCCCAGTTGGTGATAAACACCAGTCTGATTTTTGGATGAGGGTTTAATGAAATAGTAACAAATCTATTGGAAGTTCTGTCCGACAAAGCACACACAAACGTTTTCGTAATCTGACGTTCCAAATTTTTAAACTGTTCCACAATTAAAACTTCCAGTGTTCCCATACATCAAAGTTTGTCCGACTAGACACCGTTAAGCTATTAACAAATTTTCAGCTCGCTATTAATCAACCTTTTTTTGGTAAGCGGGATCCAGGTCTATAAGCAGGTCTCTGGTAATTTTTCTCTAAAATTTATTTTTGTTGAGTTATACGCGATTTAATATTTGAAAAACGCGAAAATCGCCATTTTCAAGGCTTAATAACTCAGTTAAAAATTATTACTATGAAAGTTCGAAAGTGATCAAATCAAAGTTAAAGTCCACCCTACATAATCCTGGAGACATTTTTGTCATTATTTTATTACTAAGCTGTTATTTTTAATTATTAACAATGAGCGCTAACTGCATATAGGCGGTCGTCAATTGTGAGTGCGAAAGAGATGCACCATTCCGGCCGTCTAATGGTGCATCTCACTTGCACTCACATTGACGGCCGCCTCACTTAGCGCTCTTGGTTAACAATTAAAAATAACAGATCAGTAATAAAATAATGACAACATTTCTTCAGAAGCCTGAAATAGGCGTTCAACTTTGATTCAGTCACTTTTTGACTTTCATAATAATCCACAAGGAAAAATTTCCTGTAGCTGGCTGTATACCATTAATTACAAGTAAAATTTAATAAAAAATTTTTGGCTTGGTAAAAGGTATATTAGTTTAAAGGGCTACAAACATAGATACAAAATGTTTTCGCTCTGTAACAAGAGCATCATCAGTGTTACAAGAACATGGTGAGCCAACCAAAAAATACAAAGGCCAAAGCCTTTCAAAAAAAGACATATATGTGCCAACATGGCACAGTCCAAAGGATGGATATTACAGAGCGAAAGCGTTTTGTTTCTATGTTTATAGCCCTATAGGGGCTTTTTAAACTAATGTACATTTTACCAAGCCAAAAATTTTTTATTAAATTTTACTTTCATAATACTAATTTTTAACAGAGTTATTAAGCCCTGAAAATGGTCATTTTCGCGTTTTTCAAATTTTAAATCGAGTAAAACTCAACACAAGTCAATTTTAGAGAAAAATTACAAGAGACTTTTTTGGCTCATAATGACCCAAAGAATCAAAAAAAATTATACGAAGTGAAAAATTGATTTTTTGAATTTGTTTAAAAAAATTGTTTAAACAATTTTCCGACCGCGGCACCTCCCGGCACTCTGTATATTTGTTATAAGGAACTCTTTTTAAGTGAGTTTGTGCAACAAAATCGAATCGGAATATGTTACCTGACGGGGGCGACGATACAGCCTGGACTATAAGAGTAGAAGAGTAGCCACTTCAGCGCACTTTGACCTTTGAACCATCGCGATACAACATCGCGCGTGGCTGTCGATGCGCCGCGTGACTCCGGTGTGGGTGACGTCATAGGGGTAACTTGTCGGGACTTGTTGGGTGACGTCATTGGTGTGACTTGTCGGGTGACGTCAGGGGGTGACTTGACGGGACTTGTCGGGTGACGTCATGGGGCCACAGCCCGATGAATTATTTTAATTATTTTTAATCATATTTTAAGTCATTATAATAGTCTAAGTATGTCAATAACCATTAATATTAAACAAAAAATTTTTCCTTAGCAGGGAATTGAACCAAGTACTAACACGACAGTAACTAGATACACATTCCGCTAACCCACGCAAACGCTTGCTAGACACGGGTAATATAAGGTATAAATAAAAAACAAATAGATAGGTAAAAATTGTAAAGAAAATTACTACATACTTAAATGTATTATAAAATTAATATATTCCTAAATTTTAGAAGAAACATTCGTAAATAGGTACATTTATACAAAACACAAAAGCATGTAGGTACCTACACATAAGTATTACTGTATATGAAGAAGCTTCTATAACAGGACAAAGGGATATTAATCTTCTAAGCAGCTCAATGTACATGCAAGATATCGCTTGAAAACCTATTGCGAATAGATGAAAAATCAAACACATCATACCACAGGTCATCCTCACATTATGACCAAACCACCGAACGTGTCTAAGTATAGGTACCTACACGG
This sequence comes from Diabrotica virgifera virgifera, assembly GCF_917563875.1. Taxonomy (NCBI): domain Eukaryota; kingdom Metazoa; phylum Arthropoda; class Insecta; order Coleoptera; family Chrysomelidae; genus Diabrotica; species Diabrotica virgifera. The sequence goes on from NC_065448.1 coordinate 165,770,998, forward strand.
CTCTCGTCTCTCACACAGATACACACAGATGACCTACAATATTCCTATATAATTAAGGGTATTAACCAGCGAATTCTTACAGTATGACCAAACCAACAAACATCCTTTATAATCTTAAAAGTCAATATACAATATTCTTTTTTGTGATTTAATCAATGAGCATGATCCAGTCTTACAGTATAGCCAAACAATAAAAACCTATCTTACTCGATAAAGATATCAGCTGAACGATCACTGCTCAACATGGACCTTATAGGAACGATCACTACTATACGTAGGTCTCCATTGAACGCGCACAGCTATTATTCTGTATATGCCTATCATATGTATGAAACTTACTAAATCGAGAGGGTATTGTGAGATGCATACTTTATTTTATCTACGACAATTCAGGTAATACTCTCCAATGAACGTACATTACTATACGCCGCTATTATTCTGTATATGCCTATCATTTTAGTGAATATTACTGAAGTATTGTGATTTGCGTACTATATTTTATCTACGGCAAGTGTGTAATATTATGTTTTTACAGGTTGATATTGAACATCTTCGATAAGAAAGATATGTTGGTCATAGACGGTTCTTCGATAGCCATCAGGCAACAATTTCCCCTGATCATGTTTATAAAACATACGGAATGCACTGTATATACTAACCCAAGCTGACAACATACTTTGCAGATATGGATCACGATCAGCTTATAGGTTTATGTACGATTCCCTTCGTAAAGGTACATAGGCGTGCATCCGCGTGGGATAAAAGTCGACCGTCCTTTTTATACTCCGAATAAGAGGACCATCAAATATTCAAAGTTAAAATGTGTCATGGCGAGAAAATAAAATTATATACAGTTTATGTGCGTAAAATATAAACGGTAATACAGGGTAATAACGAAAAAAAAATATGTTAATGTACAAAAACGATATCCAACAGTATTGTCGTAAAGAAAAGGGATGTCGTAAAGGTCTTAACGTTAAATCATCTAAATAGCTTAATTTAGCGAGACAAATGATACATCGATGTTAGCATATACATGACAGTCGACTGTCATGTAAATGACACGTACTGTGCTACACGACAATTTTAAAACATTGATTTGACAGACCAATACTTGACGGCTGCGGCAAAGAAGTTGACATGACAAACAAAAAGAAAAATAATTTACAGCAACATGACAAACGAAAAGGAGAAGAAGAAGTGACAAACGAAAAGAAGAAGTGACAAATCGAAAAGAAGATGAAGAAGAATTGACAAACCGTAAAAAAGAAGAAGAATTGGCAGTTAATATTGAACGTTGACAGACCGCAAAGAAGAAGAAGTAAACGTGACAAACGAAAAAAAGAAGAAATGACAATGGCTCAGCACAATGAAGAAGTGACAAATCGAAAAAAGAAGAAGAAGAATTGACAGAAACATGACAAACGAAAAGAAGAAGAAGGATTGACAAACGAAAAGAAGAAGAAGGCTCAACACAATGAAGAATAATTTAAAAATCGAAAAGAAGAAGAATTGACAACATGATAAACGAAAAGAAGAAAAAGAATTGACGGCAACATGACAAACGTAAAGAAGAAGAAGTGACAATAGCTCAGCACAATGAAGAATAATTGACAAATCGAAAAGAAGAAGAAGAATTGATAACAACATAACAAACGAAAAGAAGAAGAAGAAGAAGAACTGACAGACCGAAAAGAAGAAGAAGTGACAATGGCTCGACACAAAAAAAGAAGAAGAAATTAAATACGATTTAATTAATTATAAAAAGTTACATTTCACATATAATACTAGTATTAAATAGAATTTCATTAGTCACACAAAACGAATGTGTCAGCGGTCGTAAGGCACATTCCTCATCTCATATTACACCTGTAACATTATATTGCAATAGTAAGAATGTAGGGCAATGACCGCAAAAAAGCAACGATTATATTTTTTGCAACATCGCCAGAAACACCTTGCAAATTTCAATAGCGGAAATTAAAACTGCAAATTCTAGAAATAATATTCACATGTCGTTTAATTTATGTCGCATTTAATCTGATGGTGCAAAATTAGCAAGAATGTATAATATGACAATGATGCATTAAAACCGCAAGTTCGAACAAAAAAGCATCGATTATATTTTTTAGTATACGATTTTCATCTTTATGACATAACATTGTAGACGAACGAAACGAACAGGGAAATCAGTGTAGAGTGAGCACATCTTAAATAAGGTAAATGATTCTTATTTCTGCAATTCTTTTTTAGTAAATATGTAGTGATAAATATAATTTTATTTCTTTTAACATTTCCATTTAATATTTATTAAGATAATAGCATTTGATTTTTACGGTCTATTTCTAAATTCGGCGTAGCACCTATCCGCATATTGTTGATTGATTTTACGTTTTATTTAAAAAATAATAGCTTTAATGACACATTTCTAAAGTACTCCTTCTTTTATCGTTTCCTTGTTATGCAAATAAATGAGAGGTTGTTGCTATCCACAAAAGGATAATAATATTTTATTTTATGGTTTATTTTTTGTTTCTAATTTAATCTAAATGTATTTTTATGTGTTGTTTTTTTTTTATAAATTGTATGTTTCATTTGTCCTTATATTTTTGATCGATTTTACGTTTTATTTAAAAAATTATAGCTTTTTATCCGTAATACTTCTTCTGTTTAGCTGAATATACTATCAATCACAGCTAATATTTATTTTTTAATAGCGTGATAATAATAATGTTGCATTTGTACACGTCCCAGCGTATTTTTTTACTTTATAAAAATATATTGACAATCCTACTAATGCATTGGGTTAGTAAATAACACTATGCGTTTTTTATTATTTTTATTTAAATTATTTCATACGAGTACATTGTTAAAGTTAGTAATAATTAAAAAACTAGCCAATTTATTTTAACATTTTCATCCATGGATCTAACGGAATAACGGTTAAATGAAGCTGTCTCGTATTCTATGTCTGTGCGCTATTTAAATTGTTGGCAGATTATTCATTACTATTACGACGTTTTTTCTAATTTTTCTATGCATTTTCAAAACGACTTCGACGACGTGTTTGCTCATTTTTAAACAAAGGTTTGATGGTTTTATTACATTTATCCCGGAATGCTTGATATGTCAAATATCCTGGAGAAACTCTATGAATACCTGTGACCTCTTATATTTTTTATAGTTGAGGCTGTCCTTTGTCGTAAAGTCTTGAGGATTCTTATAAAATAGTAAATTGTTTAGCCCACAAGTAGTTTTGTGCTTGTTATCGTTAATCAGTACATTTTTAGGAGCAAATTTGATGTTTTTTGCCCATTATCCTTTTATCAGTTTTCCAAACACACTGTGGACCTTAAGCTCTATCAATATCTGTGAATAATACTAATATTTTAGAAGGTGTACATCTTCTTCTTCATCTGTGCTCTCATCACCCTTCCATTTTTATATCTTCACCGCTTTTACGCATAAACATTCCTTTTTTCATCGTAAATTTTATTTAATGACATAGAAGTTCTTTTTTATCAGCTTGCATTTTCCGAGAACTTTGTACTTTTCTCTCACTATTGCCGCACGTTTGTTTACCTGAACCGCTCTACTGAAGACATGTTAACAAATGAATTCTCACATGAATGACTTTGAATCTTTGTATATTTATACTTCTGTGCCCTTCTGTTAGTGTGTCTCTGATGACGTCTGAACGTCTCAGGTAATCTTTGTGGTCGTCTGTGCCTTTTGTTAGCGTGTCTCTGATGACGTCTGTACGTCTCTGGTACACTTCTATGGTCGTCTGTGCCTTCTGTTAGCGTGTCTCTGATCACGTCATATTTAACGCCAAATGTCATGTCCTGTGTCAAACGACACGTCCTGCGTCGAATGTAACGTCATTCACGTCACGTCTTTCACGTCATATTTCACGACAAATGTCAAGTCATTAACGTAACGTCATTCACGTCACATCATTCACGTCGCGTCACACATGTCACGTCATTCATGTCACGTCATTCGCGTCACATCATTCACGTCACTCATGTCACGTCATACACGTCACGTCATTCACGTAACGTCATTCACGTCACGTTATTCACGTCACATCATTCACGTCACGCCAAATGTCAAGTCCTGCGTCAAACGAAACGTCCTGCGTCGAATGTAACGTCATTCACGTCACGTCTTTCACGTCATATTTCACGACAAATGTCAAGTCATTCACGTAACGTCATTCACGTCACATCATTCACGTCACATTATTCACGTCACGTCACACACGTCACATCATTCACGTCACTCACGTCACGTCATTCGCGTCACTCATTCGACTTGACGTAAATGACGTTACATTCGACGCAGGACGCTTCGTTTGACGCAGGACGTTAACATTTGGCGTGACGTGAATGATGTGACGTGAATGATGTGACGTGAAGGACGTGACGTGAATGACGTTACGTGAATGACGTGACGTGTATGACGTGACGTGTATGACGTGACGTGAATGACGTGACGCGAATGACGTGACGTGAGTGACGTGAATGATGTGACGTGTGTGACGTGACGTGAATAATGTGAAGTGAATGATGTGACGTGAATGACGTTACGTGAATGACGTGACATTTGTCGTGAAATATGACGTGAAAGACGTGACGTGAATGACGTTACATTCGACGCAGGACGTTTCGTTTGACGCCGGACTTGACATTTGGCGTGACGTGAATGATGTGACGTGAATGATGTGACGTGAATAACGTGACGTGAATGACGTTACGTGAATGACGTGACGTGTATGACGTGACGTGTATGACGTGACATGAGTGACGTGACGTGAATGATGTGACGCGAATGACGTGACATGAATGACGTGACGTGTGTGACGTGACGTGAATGATGTGACGTGAATGACGTTACGTTAATGACTTGACATTTGTCGTGAAATATGACGTGAAAGACGTGACGTGAATGACGTTACATTCGACGCAGGACGTGTCGTTTGACACAGGACATGACATTTGGCGTTAAATATGACGTGATCAGAGACACGCTAACAGAAGGCACAGACGACCATAGAAGTGTACCAGAGACGTACAGACGTCATCAGAGACACGCTAACAAAAGGCACAGACGACCACAAAGATTACCTGAGACGTTCAGACGTCATCAGAGACACACTAACAGAAGGGCACAGAAGTATAAATATACAAAGATTCAAAGTCATTCATGTGAGAATTCATTTGTTAACATGTCTTCAGTAGAGCGGTTCAGGTAAACAAACGTGCGGCAATAGTGAGAGAAAAGTACAAAGTTCTCGGAAAATGCAAGCTGATGAAAAAGAACTTCTATGTCATTAAATAAAATTTACGATGAAAAAAGGAATGTTTATGCGTAAAAGCGGTGAAGATATAAAAATGGAAGGGTGATGAGAGCACAGATGAAGAAGAAGATGTACACCTTCTAAAATATTGGTATTATTCACAGATATTGATAGAGCTTAAGGTCCACAGTGTGTTTGGAAAACTGATAAAAGGATAATGGGCAAAAAACATCAAATTTGCTCCTAAAAATGTACTGATTAACGATAACAAGCACAAAACTACTTGTGGGCTAAACAATTTACTATTTTATAAGAATCCTCAAGACTTTACGACAAAGGACAGCCTCAACTATAAAAAATATAAGAGGTCACAGGTATTCATAGAGTTTCTCCAGGATATTTGACATATCAAGCATTCCGGGATAAATGTAATAAAACCATCAAACCTTTGTTTAAAAATGAGCAAACACGTCGTCGAAGTCGTTTTGAAAATGCATAGAAAAATTAGAAAAAACGTCGTAATAGTAATGAATAATCTGCCAACAATTTAAATAGCGCACAGACATAGAATACGAGACAGCTTCATTTAACCGTTATTCCGTTAGATCCATGGATGAAAATGTTAAAATAAATTGGCTAGTTTTTTAATTATTACTAACTTTAACAATGTACTCGTGTGAAATAATTTAAATAAAAATAATAAAAACCGCATAGTGTTATTTACTAACCCAATGCATTAGTAGGATTGTCAATATATTTTTATAAAGTAAAAAAATACGCTGGGACGTGTACAAATGCAACATTATTATTATCACGCTATTAAAAAATAAATATTAGCTGTGATTGATAGTATATCCAGCTAAACAGAAGAAGTATTACGGATAAAAAGCTATAATTTTTTAAATAAAACGTAAAATCGATCAAAAATATAAGGACAAATGAAACATACAATTTATAAAAAAAAAACAACACATAAAAATACATTTAGATTAAATTAGAAACAAAAAATAAACCATAAAATAAAATATTATTATCCTTTTGTGGATAGCAACAACCTCTCTCATTTATTTGCATAACAAGGAAACGATAAAAGAAGGAGTACTTTAGAAATGTGTCATTAAAGCTATTATTTTTTAAATAAAACGTAAAATCAATCAACAATATGCGGATAGGTGCTACGCCGAATTTAGAAATAGACCGTAAAAATCAAATGCTATTATCTTAATAAATATTAAATGGAAATGTTAAAAGAAATAAAATTATATTTATCACTACATATTTACTAAAAAAGAATTGCAGAAATAAGAATCATTTACCTTATTTAAGATGTGCTCACTCTACACTGATTTCCCTGTTCGTTTCGTTCGTCTACAATGTTATGTCATAATGATGAAAATCGTATACTAAAAAATATAATCGATGCTTTTTTGTTCGAACTTGCGGTTTTAATGCATCATTGTCATATTAGGTATACATTCTTGCTAATTTTGCACCATCAGATTAAATGCGACATAAATTAAACGACATGTGAATATTATTTCTAGAATTTGCAGTTTTAATTTCCGCTATTGAAATTTGCAAGGTGTTTCTGGCGATGTTGCAAAAAATATAATCGTTGCTTTTTTGCGGTCATTGCCCTACATTCTTACTATTGCAATATAATGTTACAGGTGTAATATGAGATGAGGAATGTGCCTTACGACCGCTGACACATTCGTTTTGTGTGACTAATGAAATTCTATTTAATACTAGTATTATATGTGAAATGTAACTTTTTATAATTAATTAAATCGTATTTAATTTCTTCTTCTTTTTTTGTGTCGAGCCATTGTCACTTCTTCTTCTTTTCGGTCTGTCAGTTCTTCTTCTTCTTCTTCTTTTCGTTTGTTATGTTGTTATCAATTCTTCTTCTTCTTTTCGATTTGTCAATTATTCTTCATTGTGCTGAGCTATTGTCACTTCTTCTTCTTTACGTTTGTCATGTTGCCGTCAATTCTTTTTCTTCTTTTCGTTTATCATGTTGTCAATTCTTCTTCTTTTCGATTTTTAAATTATTCTTCATTGTGTTGAGCCTTCTTCTTCTTTTCGTTTGTCAATCCTTCTTCTTCTTTTCGTTTGTCATGTTTCTGTCAATTCTTCTTCTTCTTTTTTCGATTTGTCACTTCTTCATTGTGCTGAGCCATTGTCATTTCTTCTTTTTTTCGTTTGTCACGTTTACTTCTTCTTCTTTGCGGTCTGTCAACGTTCAATATTAACTGCCAATTCTTCTTCTTTTTTACGGTTTGTCAATTCTTCTTCATCTTCTTTTCGATTTGTCACTTCTTCTTTTCGTTTGTCACTTCTTCTTCTCCTTTTCGTTTGTCATGTTGCTGTAAATTCTTTTTCTTTTTGTTTGTCATGTCAACTTCTTTGCCGCAGCCGTCAAGTATTGGTCTGTCAAATCAATGTTTTAAAATTGTCGTGTAGCACAGTACGTGTCATTTACATGACAGTCGACTGTCATGTATATGCTAACATCGATGTATCATTTGTCTCGCTAAATTAAGCTATTTAGATGATTTAACGTTAAGACCTTTACGACATCCCTTTTCTTTACGACAATACTGTTGGATATCGTTTTTGTACATTAACATATTTTTTTTTCGTTATTACCCTGTATTACCGTTTATATTTTACGCACATAAACTGTATATAATTTTATTTTCTCGCCATGACACATTTTAACTTTGAATATTTGATGGTCCTCTTATTCGGAGTATAAAAAGGACGGTCGACTTTTATCCCACGCGGATGCACGCCTATGTACCTTTACGAAGGGAATCGTACATAAACCTATAAGCTGATCGTGATCCATATCTGCAAAGTATGTTGTCAGCTTGGGTTAGTATATACAGTGCATTCCGTATGTTTTATAAACATGATCAGGGGAAATTGTTGCCTGATGGCTATCGAAGAACCGTCTATGACCAACATATCTTTCTTATCGAAGATGTTCAATATCAACCTGTAAAAACATAATATTACACACTTGCCGTAGATAAAATATAGTACGCAAATCACAATACTTCAGTAATATTCACTAAAATGATAGGCATATACAGAATAATAGCGGCGTATAGTAATGTACGTTCATTGGAGAGTATTACCTGAATTGTCGTAGATAAAATAAAGTATGCAGCTCACAATACCCTCTCGATTTAGTAAGTTTCATACATATGATAGGCATATACAGAATAATAGCTGTGCGCGTTCAATGGAGACCTACGTATAGTAGTGATCGTTCCTATAAGGTCCATGTTGAGCAGTGATCGTTCAGCTGATATCTTTATCGAGTAAGATAGGTTTTTATTGTTTAGCTATACTGTAAGACTGGATCATGCTCATTGATTAAATCACAAAAAAGAATATTGTATATTGACTTTTAAGATTATAAAGGATGTTTGTTGGTTTGGTCATACTGTAAGAATTCGCTGGTTAATACCCTTAATTATATAGGAATATTGTAGGTCATCTGTGTGTATCTGTGTGAGAGACGAGAGCCGTGTAGGTACCTATACTTAGACACGTTCGGTGGTTTGGTCATAATGTGAGGATGACCTGTGGTATGATGTGTTTGATTTTTCATCTATTCGCAATAGGTTTTCAAGCGATATCTTGCATGTACATTGAGCTGCTTAGAAGATTAATATCCCTTTGTCCTGTTATAGAAGCTTCTTCATATACAGTAATACTTATGTGTAGGTACCTACATGCTTTTGTGTTTTGTATAAATGTACCTATTTACGAATGTTTCTTCTAAAATTTAGGAATATATTAATTTTATAATACATTTAAGTATGTAGTAATTTTCTTTACAATTTTTACCTATCTATTTGTTTTTTATTTATACCTTATATTACCCGTGTCTAGCAAGCGTTTGCGTGGGTTAGCGGAATGTGTATCTAGTTACTGTCGTGTTAGTACTTGGTTCAATTCCCTGCTAAGGAAAAATTTTTTGTTTAATATTAATGGTTATTGACATACTTAGACTATTATAATGACTTAAAATATGATTAAAAATAATTAAAATAATTAATCGGGCTGTGGCCCCATGACGTCACCCGACAAGTCCCGTCAAGTCACCCCCTGACGTCACCCGACAAGTCACACCAATGACGTCACCCAACAAGTCCCGACAAGTTACCCCTATGACGTCACCCACACCGGAGTCACGCGGCGCATCGACAGCCACGCGCGATGTTGTATCGCGATGGTTCAAAGGTCAAAGTGCGCTGAAGTGGCTACTCTTCTACTTATAAGCTAACAACAAGAATTCAAATTCCGGTCTCCAGTTACGTCATGCGATTCGCGAACTCGGACGTATTTGTGCTACGGGAAGATACTTATCTTGTTATTTATTGTATCATGGAGAAACCTATCGTTTGATGGTCGCCAACCTTCGGTAGAAGACGGCACATAAAGAAGAAGACTAGATGTCACCACTCTTTCTAGACCAATAGATTTTAAAATACGAATGTTTATTTTTGATCTCCGTTATACTAGATGTAGTAATGTTAAAATGTCCAAGAAATCTCCATTTTTATTCCTCTGCGAATTACATCAAACAGCGTTGCAAGATTACACATGATTACACAATGATAGTGCTACTTCCTGATGGAAATACCCAAGTTTACCTATCCGATCTAGGTACCTAAAAGGGGATTATTAGCCTGCATAATTATGATCGGTAATCACGTAGATGTCGTATATTTTACAAAGAGTTAAAAATCTTTGGCCCGAGGTAAAATATTTTAATCCTATGTTTGTGAAAACATTGATAATATTATTCAAATAAAATTTTTATTAAAGATATAAGTGATTCGTGTGGTAATCTTAATTATGGAATATATCATTCAGCATGTTAAAATGTGAATACAATTCATTTTGAATTAAAATAATGTTCGGCAATAAATAAACAATAATAAAAAACCGCTAAACGCCGTAAAAATAAGTGACGCACACAATATTCCAGCTACAAAAAAGCCGATATGAATATGACGTGGCGTAAAACGCCAAATATATGAATATGACGTGGAAAAAATAAATCAAACGAAAAATAAAGTGAAACCTTCCAAGAAAAATTCCATTAAAAACCGTGCCAAAATTATGCGAAAATCGAAATTTGTTTCGCTTCACAACAAAAAATGATTATTTATTATTGTTTTATTATTAGATATTTCATGCAAATACCTTTCTAAATACCTATCTTAACATACAATTTTCACCCATTTTGGTTTATTTTTATAAATATCTATTTATTAATAATAAAATCGTTTTCTATTACTTCCATTTAGCGCGACTATGATATTGTCAAAATATTAATCTTAGATAATGTCAAAGATTACCACTGTAAGATATATTTTGTTGCTACCTGTTGATCGCTACTGTTTACTTTTAAAGTAGCATTTTTAACGCTACTATGGAGTGCTAAAAATTGCATTTTTGACACGGTTGTAGAAAAACAATTATAAATTGCTTAATATTATACTTAGAAACCTCAATAAAACGTCAATATCTGTTTTTTTATAAGCTTTATTTTTGTTTCTTACACATTTTTCAATAAAATGCTTTGTTTTTGAGTAAAAAATTTAAGGCAAATAACTCTAACAGTATTGATCTAGCGAAAAAAAATATACGACAGTTTTTGTTTAAAATTTGATTCTCCATCAATTCCCATGTTTTGTCAAAAATAACATTTTCAATCGTACATGGAGTTCGTACCAGCCTCTATTATTTTGTGAATTAATCACTAATCCGAACTTAAGGGAGTTGCATATATATTATATTAAGTAAGTACCAAGCCACAATCATTGCCATCTTAATCAATGTATTGCGTTTAAACAGTTTTTCTCAAAAACACTTCAGTGTATTATGTGCTTTTTAAAATGACTGATTTAAATCAACCGGTGAACAGCAAAAATTAATCCCAGTAGGGTGGTGCACTGTCATTTTCAAAATGCTATAGCTTGTATCCAGAAATCTTACTGCTATACCTTATCCTGAGACCATAAAAGAAGCTTTGATACAATCAGACATCTAAGGGTAAGAACATAACAAGTGGGTCTCGGTGGATGTGCAGGTCGCGGTCGATGTCGACATCCATGTAAAACAAACACATTGTACTGAATGAAAGAGAACAGAGCAAGTAAGTCGCGGTGGAGGTTTATCGCGATGCCATTCACGAGGTTTACATCGATGCTTTTGAAAATAAAATGAGTTTGTTTTACATGGATGTCTACTGCGTGGCCTACAAGGATGATCTGAATTGATACTTTCTATATAATCCCTTTTTTGTATTCAGTTTATTTTTGAATTTCTAAAGTAATTAAATTCAGTAAATTTTTGAAATATGAAGGAGGATCTGATTATTTACAGCCAATTGATAGTGGTTCTAGTAGTTCTAGCTCGACTGACAGCGCAGGTGACCTCCTTACTATGTGCTGTCGACATCGACCGCGACTTAACTAGTGGCATCTACCGCGAGCTACACCTCCACCTCGACCCACTTGTTATGTGCTTACCCTAAGATGTAGAGCTTGCTGATACTTAATTATTTATGTAATAAATTTAATGTGACTATCTCTGGCCATTTCTGAACTTGATTTATAGTTTTACTGCGAGTTACTATGATCATTTACCAATGCAAGACTGCTAATTTGTTTGTAAAATATTTTCCTGGCATTTTAGAGTATAATTTGAAGATATTTTATTTTTAAAATGTATCTTTTATACATGATACTCATGTTTATAGAAAAAAGTGTTTCTCACGTTACAATTACGATTTTCTACCTATGGGTAATTTGAATAATTTATACAGGGTGTTAGTAAATAAGTATGGAACACTTTAACGGGTAATTCTACATGAAAAATAATGACAGTTTGCTCTATAAACGTATGACCGCAAATGCTTCGTTTCCAAAATACGGGGTGTTTAATTTTTTTTTCAAACTGCGAATTTTTTTATTGCTCTAAGACTTTTTTAGCTATGAAAATTAAATTTGGTGGGTTTCAAGAGGTAGTTATTGCGCATTTTTTGGCAAACAAATAACAATTTTATATTCATCATTGGCGCGCCTACGGGTAATGGTCTGAATGTTTTTAAAGAAAAAAATAGTACGCCACTGAGATATTTCAAATTAAAAATTATTTTTGTATTCCACGTTTAATTTATGATAAAGAACCTTTCTTGTCTTTTTTTCATATGGTGCACCGTTTTTATGCAAAAAAATAAAACATCTTCGCGCGTATTTTTCATTTCGTAATACATTATCAAGAACTCTCCAATACAGTGATGAGCGCGTTAATAGCCTGCAAAATAGCACAAAAGATGGAAAACGTATTAAGTTGTGAGAAAAAATTAAATGAAACTACTAGAGATGGGAAATTTAGCGATATTAACCTATTAATTCACATTATATTGATTATTTCCCATCTTTAGACGCATCGGACGAGCTTGGCAACTACCACTGTCACAGTGACAGTTTTAGTTGACATACTCCTCTGTTACGTGTAAAGGTGGGAAACAATCAATATAATGTAAATTTATTGATTAATATTGCTAAATGTCCCAGCTCTACTAGTGTCATTTCTTTTTATCTCACAACTTAATAGGTTTTCCATATTTTGTGCTATTTTGCCGGTTATTAGCACGCTCATCACTTATAATAATGCCAAACTAGAACAATAACAGGAAATATTTCTAAAAAGATTTTAACTATGTGCAAGGCTACAACAAATGTTCAAAATTACCTCCTTTAAAGGTGACAGAGTAATTTTATATTCACCATTGGCGCGCGTACGGGTAATGGCCCGAATTTTTTAAAGAAAAAAAAATAGTACGCCACTAAGATATGTCAAATTAAAAATCATTTTTCAATTCCTCGTTCAATATACGACAAAAAATCGTTTTTGTCGTTTTTCACATGAGACGCTGTTTTTATGCAAAAAAATAAAATATCTTAACGTTTACAAAGTATTTGAAATAAGTTTCTATGCATATGGAATCTACCTCGAATAATTTGTAAGCGTTAAGATGTTTTATTTTTTTGTATAAAAACGGCGCCGCATATGAAAAAAGACAAGAATGATTTTTTGTCGTAAATTGAAAGAGGAATTCAAAAATGAATTTTAATTTGACGTTTCTTAGTGGCGTACTTTTTTTTTTTCTTTAAAAAATTTAGACCATTATCTGTACGGGCGCCAATGGTGAATATAAAATTATTCTGTCACCTTTAAAGGAGGTAATTTTGAAAATTTGTTGTAGCTTTGCACCTAGTTAAAATCTTTTTAGTAATATTTTCTGTTATTGTTCTACTTTGGTATTATTATATTGGAGAGTTTTTATAATGTATTAGGAAATGAAAAATACGCTCGAAGATGTTTTATTTTTTCGCATAAAAACGGTGCACCATAGGAAAAAATACAAGAAAGGTTATTTTTCATAAATTAAACGTGGAATACAAAAATAATTTTTAATTTGAAATATCTCAGTGGCGTACCATTTTTTTCTTTAAAAAAATTCAGACCATTACCTGTAGACGCGCCAATGATGAATATAAAATTGTTATTTGTTTGCCAAAAAATGCGCAATAACTACCTCTTGAAACTCACCAAATGTAATTTTCATATCTCAACCGGTCTTAGAAGAATAAAAAAATTGGCAGTTTGAAATAAAAAGTTCAACACCCTGTATCTCGGAAACAAAGCATTTGGGGACATACGTTTATAGAACAAACTGCCATTATTTTTTTATGTAGAATTATCCCTTAAAGTTTTTCATACTTATTTACTAACACCCTGTATAATGTAAGATCATACTGAAAATGTTGAAGTCAATGCTTGTTACTATTAAACACCCAGTTCTTATTTATATTTTTACATTAGATTTCCATCTAAAATTGATGAGTAGAGTAATGATTTTACATATTAATAAACTACTAGAAAAACCAAATATTTTACTTTCTTCCTCTTCAAATTCTTTGTCAGTGTTCAGTTATGTGAAAAAAAAAATGGTGAAACCTAAATTAGGTAATGTCTATAGTGCTGTCAAGTTTTTATAATATTTACCTTAGTAAAAGTTACCTTGTAGGTATATATTTTTATTGGTTTTCAAGTTCAACCATTTTACCTGTCACAAAACATGTATGATTTTCGGATAGATATTTTTCTTGAAATACGGTCAAGCATTTACCAGGTTTAATCAATTTTAGTTGTTATCGAAATAGAAATCAGTCAATTTTAGTATTTTTTTCTCCAGTTGTATATAACAAAAATATAGTCAGTAGGTAACTTTTTCCTGTTTGCGATTTAGCAGAAATTATTACTAACCCACAGTATTTCATGAAGTGTTTAAAAAATATATGTAGTCTTCAAATGGTAGATGATTATAAAGAATGTAAACTGCATATAAAATTCATTGGAAATATCGAGGGGTTCGAGCGAAAACCCGATAAATACAAAAATTATGAAATCCAGTATTTTTATTTCTGCTGTAGTAAAAACACGTCTCCTACCACTGGTAAATGTTATTATTTGATATTAACATTTTTAAGCACAATAACTAATAAAAACCAAACATGGTAAAAACCGTTAACTCCTATTTTCAAATAACACCAACCCCATATATAAAACTTTACTGATAAAAATACTTTGTTGTAAACATATTTATAATGTGAGAATCCGGTAGAATCAGTTATCTTCTTTTTCCTGTGTAAAATTACTAATTTTATTAGAAATACTTCTAAGTTAAAAACTGATAATTAATTTTATCAGAGATGAAGATTACAAAATTATTCATTTTGACAAAATATATTCATGCGAAAATCAGATAAAGAATTTTTAGACTATGATAGTTTATTAAATTTCATCACACTTTTTTTCCTGCGAAAACCCAGTAAAAGATGGCGTAAATTGACAATTGAATATTACGATAACGAAATAGCCATTAGAATGGGGCTATATTTATAATGAAAAACAAACTCAGAGCTTCCAAGGTACCACAGCAAATCAATTGTAGTAAATTTAAATTTAAGTGTACTAAAAAGTTGTCTGAAGGCTATTGAAACTCTGTAGAAATTACTGGAGTCTAGTAGTAGTAGTTTAGTCTAGAAAATTTTTTATTTTGTATAATATAACTGTTAAACTAATTAGGACTAGACTTGTCCCTAAAACTTCCCAAACAAATGAATTCCAGTATGTCAAGTTTTTTAAAAACGCTGTGTATATTCTCAAATGATATAATAAATGCTGTTAGCTAACAGTGATTCTACTGGATGATATTCTAAAGAGGACAATAGCGGAAAACGGTAACCAGTTAATAAAAATATCAGAAGATATTGGTTTGAATTAAAAAAAAAACTCCTACTCTACGCCCTAAAAGGCTAAAACAAATTTCATCCCAAAAAGCAACCATAGACTTACCAACTCCGGGCAATTTATTAAAGTTGTATAAAAGTACCTTTCCAATAAGTGAAGCAAAGAAAACCGATTTAATAAAGATGCCAAGAAAATATTTTCCAGAAGAGGTGCATGCTTGAATAACAAATTTAAAAACCAGTAATTATATCGTAGATCGAATTCCAGACGTAATGATGTGAGAAGAATCAGAAGAAGGCACATTTTACTTTTAAATTTTCTAAAAAGAATGCAGATTAATTTACTCTTTTTAGAATAATATACAATTAACTTTTATTTGGACATCTTGGATATTAAAGCACCCTAATATGTCTGTGTAGATTTTGGCGTTCGATCCGACCATCACTTGTGACATCGTTGCCGTATCCTCTATTTTTTCATATTATCACGTTACAATTTTTGTGATATTATACACGAGCGTGACACCCTCAAAAAATGAATGGCTAATTTTATTCATACTTTATATTTTTGAGGGTGCTGAAAACGAAAATGAAGTTTATTTTAAATTTTATGTGGGGGAACATTGTCAAAATCGCAATTTTAACCTAAAAATAAAAAAAATAAATCACGTTTTTTTGCGTTTACCTCGCTACAACTCTGTTCCATTTTAATATTTTTTCTGAAATGTTTACACTATATAGCTGTAACATTTCTGAAGACAAAGGTATCTGCCTCAAGTTTTTATTCTTATCATGATAAAGGTTATGAATTTTTCAAAGAAAAAGGTGCGGATTTGTGCATTGCAAAGTTTAATCGCACAAGTTGTGTGACGAAGTTTAAAATTTAGCTTCTCAATCACGTTTATTTTAAAGTAAAGAATACAAAGAAGTTTTCTGGTAAGTTTTAGATCAAAATGTTTTATAGAAAAAAAAAATAGTGCAACTTTTAATGTCAACATTAGAAATCCCCAATATAACGCTTATTTTTTGAGGGACAGACAATCTAGGTCTAATTTCTCACATTTATTACTATCCTTGGATTATAAGCTTTCATTTGACACCTCATTTGTCATTTTACCTAGTATAATGACGGATAAGTAAACGTTATTATTCTATTATTCTTGTAGGTACATTTAACATTGATTGAAATTATGAAAGAAATGTATAGAAAACAGCATGGCAACACTGTGACGCACAAACATAAAAATTCAGCCACATTCAGCTGTGTGTTACATAGGGTGCTTTAATATCCAAGATGTCCTTTTATTTTATAATTGAAAAAATTCAAAATAAAAATCAATAAAGTCAAATGTTATACCTACTCATTCAACGAGGTAAAACCCGATAAATATCACGTTTTATTTTTTTTTGTAAAGACGTTTTCATAAATTAAACTTAAAATAAATTATTCTAACTACATATTAAATTCTCTACTATTTGGCTATAACAAATATTTGATAAAACTTCCTATGACGATTTTAAATCTTCAAACTTCCTAAAAACTTTAATTGCGATTATCTCTAAACAATGGTTTTGTTAGTTTTCGGGTTTTCACTCAAACCACTCGATATGACAGTACAACCACTAAATAATTTTTTATGAATTGTTTTTCAAACCTTAAATCACTAGTATTAAGGTTTGCCAAATGGCGATTGGTAATTTTTGCCTTTCAGCTGTCGAAATACATAATTACAATTGTGTTAAATTAGGTACATAGCAATTCTACCTACTATAAAAAGTATACTTTTAATAAATCTGTACGTTAGAATTGAAAGGGCGGTAGTCCATTTTTACAGTAAATGGAGATATGCAGCCAATAATACACTTAAAGGTGTTATCTTTCGAATGGTGGTTAATAGGTGGTTGTACAGGCAATATTACTAAAATTGCAAGTCGGATGTCCACTGTGAAATTTGTTGCAAAAAGCCCTATGTGGTACACCCGTCTTTTTTGCATGGCACACTGACTGTTAAAAAGACGGTAGTCCAATCTCTATGGATAACCTGGGATTGCCTGGGATGACCGCATGTCAGCTGTGTAAAAATTGAGGTTATAAGCACTTAGATCTACAGACCGGGCGCGTCTCGTAAATTGCACGACTTCGCGCAATCGTACTTGAGACACTGTGTCAGGTGAGGTGTTTGAAAATTTGAGTACTGAACAATTGCATTTTTTTAAGGTAACACACACTTTAACTTTATTATGAAATCGAGCGTTAGTCAAAATTCTAAATGCTCAGTAAATAATAACAACAATTAGGTACTTGTATTGAAAACAACATATTTTGTAATTAAAAAAAAACATATTTGCAACATAGATAACAAAACAACATGCTTTGTTACGTATTTAAAAAAACTCTCCATCATGCATGCTCCATGAGAAAAGAAAATATAAAACTAATTTCATCCTTATCGTGTCTCAGATGGCGTAGCTACTTTTGCTATAACTACTCAACGCTTTGCTAATCTACCTACCTACATACAATTTGTATTATTTTATCAAAAAACAGGCATTTACAAACTCTGCAAATTGTATTATTTTGCTTTGCATTTTCATATGGAAAAACCGCGGTATTTATCTTGAACTTTTTTTGAACAAGGTGCAATACTTAGGTAATATTATTATTAATAAAACAAAGTATATTAAAATACAATGTTAAAAACTTTAATAATATTTAAAAACTTTAATATATTATATTATAGTATACATTTTATGAATCAGTAGAAACGATTAGGTATATTTAAATTTGGTAAATTATAACTCCACTCGACTAGAGCATGACCACACAACTCAAAACATATTAAAATACAATGTTAAAAACTTTAACAATATTTAAAAACTTTAATATAATATATTATAGTATACATATTATGAATCAGTAGAAACGATTATATTTAAATATGGTAAATTAAACTCCACACGACCACGCAACTCGAAACACAAGTACGCAAATATGGTTGCGTGAAGCGTGGCTCGAAGTTGTGCAATTTACGAGACTCGCTCGAACTGTAGATCCTTGTGTTATAAGCTAATTGGCTGCATTCAGCAGAAAACTGCGATGACTAATCGATTACTTAGCGATGTGTAATCGCTAACGATTCTTCTGAATGGTATACTTTCATGTACATACGAAATAGGTTATGACAACTGTCACATTTTTCAAAATGATTTGCAAATACGTGAAAGACACCCCAAGAACAGAAATAAAAATTATTATGAAATGGTAATTTATAAATAACCCCATTTAATTCATACATAGTTTCAAATTCTTGAATTTCTTGCGACATAGGTAAACCTAATAGGTACATACGAATAATCCAACAAAGCAGCTCAGATATTTATCAGCGTGATTTATATGCCTTTCAGCCTTCCTTGCCTTCAATTCATGTTTTTTAAATATATATAACTTAAAATATACGTATTAGACACACGTCATACGTCAATCTTATTTTGATTTGCTAAGAAATCATATTTCAAAACCGATGTTTAAAATGGCGACCGATAAGTCATCGAATGATAACTAATCGACAATTTATGTGGCATTCAGCAGAAAATCACTAAGCGATTAGTCATCGATTGAGTCTGCTGAATGCACCCAATGTTTTTGCATGGCTTATAGGTAAAAGTAACTTGTTCTTTATCTAGATTAATGTGATAATAAATAACAACCAAAAATGTCTGAATCAAGAGCCAAGAAGATGGTTCTACTGAGTTCAATCTTCATTTCAAGCCCCCTACCCTAACATTGATGCATGTGACAGTTTTGAAAATAAGGGAAAAGAGGCAGATCCTAATGTTGAAGATATTTTAAAGAAAAAATCAGATCATTTGAATGACGCAGATAACAGATACAAGTTAAAAGGCAGGATATAATAGGATGCAAGCAGAATTTAAAAGAAGTCTCAGCAATGATGGGTTTGCAAAAATGCCTCCCTACACCTATGTCAAAGAATACATATCTTCCAAGAACCGACACAAACGGATTATCTATGAACTAAATTTCTATGCGCATGTGCCAGATCGGCCATTTCTCAATTTGTATGAATAGCAAATAATTTTGGTGACATTTGTCTTGTACAGGATCGGCGTTTGTTGTCACAGTTGTTTGTTTTAACTATTTAGAATGGGAAATAAGCCACAGTATTATTAAAAAATGATTTTTATTAACGTTTCAACGCCCAAATCGGGTGCCGTTGTCAAAATACAAAATACTATTAATATAAACAAAAATGTTGTTGTTTAGTAAAAAAATTCTTCTAATAATTTATTTAATTTGACTCATTTATATCGGCAATTCAGATACATATGATACATTTTAAAGTAGAAGACTTTAAAATGATATTGCCAATATTTATGAGTTGCGTTCCTGGGACGACTTTACTGAAAGATAGTTCATTCGATTACATGAAATCAACCCCAACTCAAGAATATCCGTCACAAAAAAAAAATAGCTTCAGAACAACATTAAGTTGTTTGTTTGGCTTGGCTTGGCGTTAGTATATTGTTTTTGTATCAGTTTGTAGCTCATAATATTTTGTATAGACTTATTTTCTATATATATTTTCTTATATAGCCTACAACTATTAATTGTTATTTTCCAACATTTATACAATTTAATTCTTTTTGAGATATCTTGATATTATGTGAATTAATTATTTTAAGCTTTTTCATGAACTATAAACTATCGTATAAAAAATTAATTTTGTATTTATTGGGATTTCACAAAGAATTTGAATCTAAAATATCATACAAATTCTCTAACCTTTCTTTGACCTCTACTGTACCAAATGCATCTGCAGGAAGAGTACAAAGTCATATTTTATATGTGTTCATTCCATAAGCCACGTGCTGTGTTTAAAAAGTTGAGAATCCAATACTCACAAAAACTTCCATAAAGTACTTTTATCAGCAAACCTAAATTAAATTTAATAAACTATGTTTCATTAAATTGTTTCTGTAGTTTGTATAAAACAATAACTTACGTCAAATATATAAAACAATTTATGACTGACTACTTGAAATTCAGGATTTTCAGGAGTAACATTATATAATTTAGCTAATTCAAAAAGTTTGATCCAATATCACTTGAAATTGTTTCAACATTCAAGTTAATGCTTGATAATTGACAATACACTCTTCATAATAGGTTTACATTCTCTTGATTATACTTGCGTTCCAACAAAAAAAAGCTAAAGGCTGCTTTCATATGGAATATAAGCTTCTGACCATAATGATCAAAATGTTTCCATATATATATATATATATATATATATATATATATATATATATATATATATATATACATATATATTAATTTCCCCGTGTGGGTCACGGGCCACTAAAGTAGAATATGCCCACAGTTTCCTCCTGCTTGTCGTAAAAGGCGACTAAACGGAGAGGCGGTCGCTCTCTTGTCCGATCGCGGCCGCTAAGTTTTGTGAGGCGATCGCGACGGAGCAGGAGAGTGGCCGTTCACCGGGGGTGGTGGGCGAGATTGGCACTCGGAGTTGGTCGCCGGATGCCACTGCCGCACATCAACCTCGTGATGGATCTGCAAATCCCAGCTTGTCCATCTTTACCTTCTCTGTTACCTATCCTAAATCCAATGACCTTACCTACCCACAGGAGACAACCTGCCACGCAAAAAAAAAACCGAAGGAGTAAACCTGCGATAAAAACCCCGGAAGTCAAGGTGTGAGAGACCGTGCCGACGACTGAATGGCCACACGACACGTGGTCGAGAACGGAATCCCTCAGGGTACCAGGCGACACCCTGTTGTAAACTAGCCTTAGCAGGGTAAGGGCGCACTGCCCTGCCGGACTGTCTTTCGGCCCTACTCGTGGGATATAGATGACGAAAAAAAATAAAAAAGAAAAAATCAGAAAGGTAGAGGAAGAGGGGAGAGAGAGGGAACCCTTGAGTGAGCCCTCTTCGTCCACAGCGGCGGAGAGAGCTCTCCCGGAGGGATCGATGGATGAGGTCAGAGCAGGTGTGACACAGACATCTGTTCACGTTAACAATGAGGAGAGTGGATCGGAAAACGGCTTTGTCGATCTATCGACGACCGAGTCCAATCAATCCGGCTCTGAAAGTAGCTCCAGCGGCCGGTCTACCGAGTGGACAGTGGCCGATAGAAAACGCAAGAGGAAATCCCATGCGCGGAGTAAGGAAGCCCCCGGAGAGGATCGCCCCCGTGCGAATCTACAAAAGGTAGATAAAGATATGGCTAAACTAAAGGCGGCCGTACTAGAGGTGTTGGTTCTAACAAAGGTCCACGTAACAACTAAAGTTGAGATAAAGTCTGGTATCAGAGGTTTAAGGAATCTGATGTATAGATTAGAAAGGGACATGTCCCAGTTTAAAGCGGCAATGTCGAAGGAGTCCCGTGCGTCGGCGTCGGCCATAAAAACGGCCAACGTGTGCAAGACAACTATCGGTACACAGACCGATGTCACAATGGTTCGGACACAACAGAAAAACATGGGTGTGCAGGTGTCCCCCTCAGAGGACCCTGCGGAAACCGAACGTCGGGTCCAGAACATTAAGACCCGAATGGCAGAGAGCAGAACCCCTGAGGAGATCACGGATCTCCTCAGCGAGGATTGGCCAGAGGCCTTGTTTACCAAGGTTTCTGTAATGGAGGGAAGCCCGCTGGACTGTAATGACGACAAGGCTGTGTATATTTCCGCCGACCAGGCCGACGAGAAAGTTCTTGGACGATTTAAAGAGAGGTATCCAGATCTCATGGATACTCCGGTAGCTGAGGACGAAGAGGGTGGAGTTGGTACAATGTTCAACTCTGTGAGCATTGTTGATGATGATGGGCGAAGGGCTTGCACTGAGAGGTGCATCCACAAGTTCATACCCAGCAACACGGATCTACCTGAGGCGGTCAAGTTCTTGGCGGCAAGCCGTAAACTTCTAAATAGGATGGGCCACCTTGACAGGAAGAGCGTAGGGCTCTTCGCTCCGACGTGCTTGGGGACAGACCTTACTCGAAAGCTTCTAGAGTGGGCAGCCGAGGGTAAGGAAGTTAAAGCCGCGGTATATGGACCGAGGAAGAGCTGGGCGAGCATGGTAAAGCCCAGAGAGAGTAAAGGAGTGGTAGTGCTCACCAAGGCGAAGGACAAGTCCTTCGACGAACTACTGGGTGAGTTACGCACAGACCTGTGCGGCAGGAGCGACGTTGTTGTCAAACGTCTTAGGCAGACCAGAGATCAGGGTATTGTATTGGAACTAGGAGGAGGCAGAGAGATGGCGGAAACGGTGAAGGGCATCGTCTCAGCTAGACAGGGCACGGTCACAAGAGCAGTGGCGAAAGGTGGCACAGTCAGGCGGGAGCTCTTTGTAAATGGAGCAGATGGTCTAACCAAAGAAACTGACATTGTCAGCGCGATTGAGACCTTTGCGGGACGGAACGGAACGTGTCAAGTCAGGGGACCCCTTCGTAAGACATATGGCGGAGACCTCAACGCCACAGTTGAGGTCGATGAAGACATTGCAGCGCGCCTTATACGGATAGGATTTATTAGGGTGGGATATATATTCTGCACAATTAAGGAGAAAATCCGTATCGCCCGGTGCTACAAGTGCATGGAGTACGGACACCGCAGGTCTGAGTGTAAAAATGAGGTCTTGAAGGGATGCATCCGGTGTGGAGCAGAGGGACACACCGTGAACGATTGCCCAGAAGAAGGGCACAAATGTATTAATTGCAAAGTCACAGGACATCGGGGCAACTCAATGGAATGTCCGAAATTCCGACATCTGGTTAACACGGCCAGGAAGGAAACGGAAAGGAGAATGCAGTCTTAGGAATGGAGCGGTCGAATGGATGCGAGAGTCAATTTGACAGAGCGTGTGGATGTGAGAATGAATATCCTGTATATATAATGGATACCAGAAAACAGAGACCGGATCTGAAGATACTCCAGACTAATGTGGGCACGGCGAGATTAGCTCATAGTCTCGCAGTGGCTTCCGCCGCGGAGGGAAACTTTGATGTCCTAATCGCGGCGGAACCGAACCCCACATTGGTCGGGAACCGAGGATGGATTGCGGATGCTTCGGGTAGGGTTGGGATATATTTCTGCAACAGACACCTACGTGTGTATGATGTTGTCAAACACGATGGATATCTGGTCGCTAAGATGGAGAGAATGAATCTGGTCTGTTGCTATATTTCACCGAATATAGCAATCGACGCATATGAAAGTAAGCTGGATGAGATTATGAATGAAGTGAGACGATTGAATCGGGAGTGCGTGGTGCTTGGGGACTTCAACGCGAAATCGGCGGAATGGGGTTCTCCTATCACCAACACTAGAGGTCAAATGCTGAGCGAATGGATAGGAACCCTGGACCTTGTTGTACTTAACAGGGGTTCAGAACCCACGTTTGTGAGAGGCAATTCTGTGACGGGTTCGTACATAGACGTTACCTTTGCGTCCCAACGTATATCTAGCTGTGTGAAGGAGTGGGCGGTGCTGCAAACCTATACGGGTACGGATCACCGCTACATTGGGTTTTCGATAACTGGAATGGGCATCGCTACTGGAAACAGAACCTCTCAGGGCCCGGGAGCCCGATGCGGAATACAATCGACTAACTGGAGAGTGTTTGATGAGAGTGTTAGATGGGAAGTGGAATTGGTTCGAAACCTTCCGCCCTCGCCGGAGGGACTAGAACAAATCGTGAAAAGTGCAATGAGGACCAGTAAGGTAGCTCCACAAAGGGTAAGGAAAATGCCTTACTGGTGGAATGCTGAGATTGCGAATGCTAGGTCGGAATGTGTGGCATTGCGTCGAAGGGTACAGCGTGCAAGGAAACGTAGAGCAAACGCTGATGAAGTGCTACAAATGGAAAATGAATATCGTGCACAGAAGAGGGAGCTGAATAGGTTGATACGCTCTAGAAAAAAAGAATGTTGGAGGGGTCTATGTGACGAGCTGGACGAGGACGTATGGGGACAAGGCTACAAAATTGTAAAGAAGCGTTTCGGCGCATACCCTCTGTACGAAATGCCGCTGGATAAGAAGCTATCGGTAACACGAGTGCTCTTCCCGTCTGGCGAATGGCATGGAGCGCGGAGGGACGGGTCTGTTGAGCGGGCTGCGCCCTTCTCCCTAGACGAACTTATTGAAGCGTTGGGGGCCCTTAAGTTCCGCAAGGCCCCGGGCCTAGATGGGATACCGCCTGAGGCGGTTAAACGTCTGGGTCTACTGGAGCCGGCGTGGCTTCTGGGCCATATGAACGCTGTACTCGCTGAACATACCTTTCCCAAGGACTGGAAAACATCAAAATTAATACTCCTCCCTAAAGGAGAGGAAAAGTATCGGCCGATTTGCCTCCTCTCGTGTATTTGTAAACTGTTTGAGAGAATGTTGCGTGAGAGGATTAATGAAGCGATTGAGAGGTCTGGAGGCTTATCCCCCAGACAGTATGGATTCCGGAAGAATGTTAGCACGACTGATGCAGTGTTGGGGTTGCACCGAACGTTGAATACGGAGGCCCGCGACCAGAAATGGGCCGCCTTGCTCCTGCTCGACGTTAGAAACGCCTTCAATTCACTTCAATGGAGTACAGTGATGAGAGCGATTGAGGATAGGAACTTCCCTGGCTACTTGAGGAACCTGGTCTCGGACTATCTATCCGACAGGAGAATTGTTGTTGAGAGAGGAGTAATTGTGGATGTCACGGCTGGGGTGCCGCAGGGGTCCGTTCTTGGCCCGACGCTGTGGAACCTGGCATATGACGGGGTATTGCGTCTCGAATACGGTGAGGGGGTTACTCCTTTCGCGTTCGCGGATGATCTTGCGTTATTGGTGGTAGCGCGGGATACTGATGAACTTCTGTACAAAGCACAGCGTGCATGTGATCTCGCGGAAGATTGGATGAGTCAGCGCGGTCTGAAACTCGCTGGGGAGAAGACCGAGGCCGTGATCCTCAAGGGACCACGGAAACGCGAGAACGTGATATTTGAGTGCGGCGGAGCAGAGATCATCCCGAAAAAGTGTGTTAAGTATCTGGGAGTGACTCTCCACACGAATGGGAGCTGGGGCGAGCACCTGCGAGTGGTGACGCGCAAGGCCACGCAGAGAGCGGCCGCGTTGGGGTGGATAATGCCCAACATTGGCGGGCCCAAATCTGAAAGGAGGAGGGCTTTGCACGGTGTGGTACAGTCTGTTCTTCTTTACGCGGCCCCAGTCTGGAGTGAGGCGGTAGAAATATCGTCCTACCGGAGGCTCTTGACGCGCACAGACAGAGCAAGTCTCTTACGAGTGGCAAGCGCCTACAGAACTGTGTCTGCGGCAGCATTGTGGGCCATCACCGGCTGCATACCCTCTCACATCTTGGCTTCCGAGAGGGCCCGTTTATTTTATCGTACTAGGGACAACGGTCCGACCGAGAGTGTAAGACGCGAGGAGAGAGCCATATCCATACGGATGTGGCAAAGTGAATGGGAGGCAATTGTGGATGTGGCGCAGTGGACCAGATCACTTATACCGGACCTGAAGACGTGGCTCGAATGTGGGCACCGGCGCTTGGACTATTTCCTGTCGCAGGTGCTCACCGGTCACGGTTGTTTCCGTTCGTATCTCTTCAGGTTCAAGAAAGCGGCTACAGAAAACTGCCCTTACTGTGGTTTGGTCGACACAGTGTCACATACGTTGTTGGAGTGTGCAAGATGGAGTGTGGATAGAATACAATTGGAGAGAAGGAATGGTGTTCGTTTTGACTCTGTGAGTGATATGATTGCGAGGATGTGTGAGGATGAAGGTACGTGGGCAAGGACCCATGCGTTCGTGAGACAAACGCTCCAATCTAAGGAGACTGAAGGAAGACAACTACGTCCATAAAAAGGATATGCGTGTGTATATATGTGTATATGTGTGTATATGTATATATGTGTGTATATATGTGGCAATTAAGTCGAACTGTGTATGTATATAAATGTAACATTGTAGATATTTAATGAGACGTGAGGTGAATGCAGTGTCGCAGATATGCCCCCACCAGAGCGGATCCCGGCCTGCATTCCCAGATCACAAGTATGTTTGGTTGAGAGGACGGAGGGTTTTTAGTGGGTAGGTTCTTGCCCCGGCGGGGATTGCGGCTCAGCGTACCACACGTGGTGGGCTGTGCAGCCATCTCAGCGGCGGCGAGGGAATCCCACATAACCAGGCATAAGACCGGTATCTTAAGAAGATTTCCCACCCACCTCCAAAAATATGAAAAAAAAAAAAAAAAAAAAAAAAAAAAAAAAAATATATTAATTAATATATTAATTAAAAAAATCACTTTTTCTCTTTTCTCGATTGCTTATTAGTTTTTATTGTATACTATATATATTTTTTCAGTTATTACATCTTTATATTTATAGAAATAAAATAGTACAATACTTATTAGTTTTTTATTTATTTACCCCGATATTCGACTTTAAAGAATGTACTGGCTGGTTTTGGCTGGAATGTACGGAATGTTTTGGCTGGTTTCCAAGACAATAAAAATTGAAAATATTGACATTCGATTTTAACATACAGTTTCTTGTTGTTGATCACGAACATTTGTCATCCAAAAAGAATTGGATTCCGTGACGGTTACAACGGCCGTTATTTTTCGATTATTTTACGAAATAACGAATATAATGAATTAGGAAATACCTCGACAAACAAGTAATTGATCATAGGTTTTCACCCAAAGTAATCGAAAGTAGAACTGGAAGTCGATATTGGAACTCTTCGTGTAACTTTGCGTCGATTGATCTACGATTTTACTAATTTTGTCATCTTGTTTTACATTCATATCATATTTTGAGTGACTTTAAAACAACTCTAAAACCGAAGTCCGATGTCAAATTTCTTATCTTTAATACCATCCATGGTTTAAAAGCTTTCATTCGACACCTCATTTGTCATTCTATCTGTATTAGTAACTGAGGAGTTGTATTCGCGGTCGGACGGACAGACAGTCATGAAACCGAAGTATATATTTGTTCTCGTCTTGCGAATGCGCGTCGAATAATATATCACTTGTGCTATTGCATTGACTTTAATAAGAGTACTTCCGGTCGCATTTATAAAACCGGAAGTCCTAGGTCAAATTTCCCACCTTTAGTACCATCCATGTATTATGAGCTTTCATTCGACACCTCATTTGTGATTCTACCTGGTATAGTGACGGAGGAGTTACATTTCCGGTCGGACGGACAGACAGTCTAGGTCAAATGTCTCACCTTGAGTACCATCCATGGATTATAAGCTTTCATTTGACACCTCATTTGTCATTCTACCTGGTATAGTGACTGAAGGAGTTATGTTCGCGGTCGGACGGACAGACAGCCTATTAGGTCACACCAAGTCGTTCAAATTCTCACCAACTTGTTCACACTTTTTCAAAATTGGTGAAAACAACAAATTATATTTTGTATCAATATAAGCCAAAAAGAATAATTAGTGAATGTCACGCCACTATAATATATTTTATTATTGGTCTTTCAATGCTAAAATCAGGATAAAAAAGGTATTTTATCCATGGTTTTAATCAATATAATTCTCACCATTACTTTGTGTTGTATTTGCAACCTTTTGTAAATCAAAAATAATTCCACCATATTAAGAATGTCAACAAAAGCCGGCCCTGCATGCAACCTTTCTCTCAGTGCAACTAAAATTTTATTGATACACGCCAGAAATGTGCGAGACTTTTCTCAGTGTACTCGCGTGTACACTTGCCAACTCGATACTAAAATTAAGTACATGCTAACAACAAAAGAATCGCCGTCCGTGTCGGTTCTTGTGAGAGATATGTATTCTTTGCCTATGTTAACTAATGAAAAATCGTTTTATTTAAAGCAGTTATGGACATTTAATTTTACCGTCTATAATTATAGTACGAGTCTATTGGAAAAAGGGGTGGCAACGAGATAGCTTCCACTGTAATAATGTGGTTAAAAAATTTACCTTCTACGACAGAAGAGGTAACATTTTGGTCAGACAACTGCTCTGGCCAAAACCGATTTTTTTTTTATTTTGTATGTATATGTGGGCTGTCCATAACACCTCAGTAGTTAGAATTCATCATAAATATTTACTCAAGGGGCATACACACAACGAAGCAGACACAATACATGCACTAATTGAGAGGAAAAAGAAAAGTCTGCCTACTATGAATATTTCTATACCTCATGAATGGGCCCAGTTTATAAGGACCTGTAGTTCGTTAAAACCACTTATTGTTTATGAAATGAAAACAAGTGACTTTTTTAACTTTGCAAAAATGGACAAAGAATCGACAAGCCCGTTTGTGAATCGGAAACGAAACACAGACAATGAACCCTTTCTATCCTCTAAAATTGTGCACTTGAAAGTCGAAAGAGACCACCCTGGCAGTATGTTTTATAAAACAACATTTTCCCAGGAAAATTTTAAATCTGTCAATTTTAAAAGGAAAATGAGAAAGAAGTTCTCTCGATGGTCTCCTACCAAAGACATTGGACCAAATAAATAATGAAAATTCAATTCCAATTGAAAGCTCAAAATATAACCACCTAATGGAATTGCTAGAATGGGTACCTTCTATGTACCATTCCTATTATAAATCTTTAAAAACAACAAAAAATAAAGTAGTCGTTAACGAAAACAATTCTTCATGTTCCGAAGATGATTAAATGCTTTTTAATTAAAGTTTTATATTATTTTTGTAATGTTAAGTTCTGATTATAACATTCTTTTCCTAATAAAATCATACCAAAAGGGCGGCTGTCCTGTTTTTTTATTGATATAGTACCACAGAACAAAAAAGGCTGTAGTCCTAAATTATTTATTATTTCAATACAAAACAACTTAACGCCAATTATGTTACTGTAAAATAAAATACAAAGCATGCTTTACCACTTTCCTTTAAATCATAAAGCTGCAACATCATTTGATAATTTTAAAGGCATTTAAAATTATGGTGTACAAATTAAGAGCACTAATTTTGATCTACTGCAAAACAAACTGAAAGTGACTTCCGCCCTTTCAATTCTAACGTACAGAAATACTTCAATGTGACTATTGCTGTAGGTATAAAAAATATTTTTATTATTAAAAAGTATTACACAAATAACATTAACTTTTTATTTAGTAGTTGTATCTTTAACTTCGTTATCCTTATCATCACCATCAGTCTTTTTAGCAACGTCCACTATTTTATTTTTTTTTAAACGGAATCCCTTCATGTCTATTTTCAAAATTCGGTGAAGTGTAGCTGTTGAAATACCAAGGTATTGAGATCGTGCTTTTACAGTCATATCAGGATTACGAATTAAAGAATCTTTAATATATGGGATATAAACCCACCTACTAAAGTTGACCTCTGAAATTTTTCTCTTTTCAATATCACCTTCTTCTTTAAATAGTCTTTTCTCCCATCGATGTAGGGTCCTAATAGCTGGATATTGCACATGGAATCGAGTAAGAAAATTTTGGCAGAGTTGGTCAAAAGATATTCCTGTATAAGATCTTTCATGATACCATACTGTTGCAACCAATTTTTGTTCTCGAGTAAAGCAGAGTCCATGATACTTTCTTACAGTTTGAGTATTCGGTTTCCTTTTCTTTTGTTTTTCTACCTCTTGCATATTTTTCATATGGGAATTTTGTAATATTATGTCATTATTTCAATGCTAAATTATTTTTAATGCAAGACTTATATCGATCCTCTAACCACATCTTTACATCAGTAAACCACAATTAATACATAGCCCCCATTTTTGATTGACTGTGTACTTGTAGCAAATAGTAAGGGGCAAAGTAAAAAAAAGTACATAAGTAAATATAAAATTAAGATTTCGATTTCTATAAATAAAAAATCTGACGTCTGTCACTGTCTGTCAGTGTTGTCAAAGTGTCAAACGTAGAACACTAATAAACACTCACTCTATGGACAAACGTCCATAGAGTTAAGGCGGCTGCACCGGGAACCTTAAGGCTGTATGACACTATGCATTTTCTTGTATCATTTCTAATATCGTTTCTGATATGTCAAAAAAATGTATAGTGTCATACACAGATACAAGAAACGATACAAGAATTTGTGTCAGGCACAGATTCTTGTACAATAACTGCGCCAATTTCTGCGCAAAGAGCAAAAACGTAAAACCTGCTGGTAAAACTTCTAAATGTCATAATGGCGGCTGAAAATGAGATCATATGATTTATGTCTTGATGAATTTATTTGTGTTTTATAGGTATTATTTATAAATATTTTATTGATACTTAATATACCGTTTGGTATGGACTACTGTTCTACTAATAACCATATATTTAGAATAACTTTGGGTTTCATATTGCATAATTTTTTAATAGAGGAAAATACAATACAATTTGGATCAAACTGAAGATAATTATAATGCAAATATTTTAGCACAAATATCAAAACAAAATAAAAAACACAAATAATCAACAGTCAACGTAAAAATTCTAGTTATTATAACATTAAAATATTTGTTTTTAAAAGTTTATAAATTTTATAAAATCCTTAAAATCAGCTGTAGACGCAGTACTACCATACCAATGTAACGTGACAGGGCGACAAACAAAATTTCGACCAATCACGTGCCGAATTTCATACAGTTTTCGATACAAGAACTTGCATAGTGTCATACAGTGCACAAATGTACGTACAAGAAATGATACAAGAAAATGTATACAAGAAACGATATTAGAAATGATACAAGAAAATGCATAGTGTCATACAGCCTTTAGACAAGGAAAGAGAGAGGACGAGTAATCCTATGACCAAAAGTGAAGCCAAACTGACACCAGGGATTTTGATCATCGACGTATCTTTGGGGTATTGTTATGCATTGAGTATTTAAAATAAAAACATGAAATGTATTTAAAATGAAGAATTTGTGTACGGTAAATGTTTTATTAAGGCTGTATGACACTATGCATTTTCTTGTATCATTTCTAATATCGTTTCTGATATCGTTTCTTGTATACATTTTCTTGTATCATTTCTTGTACGTACATTTGTGCCCTGTATGACACTATGCAAGTTCTTGTATCGAAAACTGTATGAAATTCGGCACGTGATTGGTCGAAATTTTGTTTGTCACCCTGTCACGTTACATTGGTATGGTAGTACTGCGTCTACAGCTGATTTTAAGGATTTTATAAACTTTTAAAACAAATATTTTAATGTTATAATAACTAGAATTTTTACGTTGACTGTTGATTATTTGTGTTTTTTTATTTTGTTTTGATATTTGTGCTAAAATATTTGCATTATAATTATCTTCAGTTTGATCCAAATTGGAACTATTGTATTTTCCTCTATTAAAAAATTATGCAATATGAAACCCAAAGTTATTCTAAATATATGGTTATTAGTAGAACAGTAGTCCATACCAAACGGTATATTAAGTATCAATAAAATATTTATAAATAATACCTACAAAACACAAATAAATTCATCAAGACATAAATCATATGATCTCATTTTCAGCCGCCATTATGACATTTAGATTTAGAAGTTTTACCAGCAGGTTTTACGTTTTTGCTCTTTGCGCAGAAATTGGCGCAGTTATTGTACAAGAATCTGTGCCTGACACAAATTCTTGTATCGTTTCTGATATCGTTTCTTGTATCTGTGTATGACACTATACATTTTTTTGACATATCAGAAACGATATTAGAAATGATACAAGAAAATGCATAGTGTCATACAGCCTTAAAGTTGCGCATATTAGGTACATATGTTTCAATACATACATATGTTTTTATTACGAATTTTAGATGATGATTTACTTTATTTTTTATGAAATTTTAACCTTCAACGAACACCCACCACTGGCAACCCATTGTTATTTTTGACGTGACCGCCATGTTTCTGGTGACAAACAAACCAAAAACTGGCCAAACTGGCTTCACTTTTGGAACGTGTGTGTTAAATGGATGTTACCCGTCCTCTCTTTTTTCCTTGTCTAAGCCGGGAACGATAACGGAAACTGAAAGCATCAGCAGATTCACAATTAAATGGTAAACAGCTGTTTTGTGTCACTGTCACTTGTGCTATTAATTATTTTTCTTCTCAAAATAAATTTTGTGGAACGATCTTTTTCTAGTTTTATTAAAAGAACATGTCTGTTAACTCTAAAATATGGATTTATTTGATGACGAGCTTTTAATATTTTCGTTTTTTATGATCTTGGAACTAATTTACACAATATGTGTGCAATCGCAAAGGTTTGTCAGCATAAAGATAAAAAGCATATCATTCAAATATTTATATTATTATTGTATCTAATTACCATATAAGTACGTACTATGATCTACATCAATCATACGGATGAGGACATTTTCCCAATAAAGAAATCAATCGTTCGTCATTTATTTTAATGCAAAATGTATAAAAATTGTCACTAAAACTTGGTCACACACTTCTAATAACAAATTTTTATTGGGCATTTGACAGTATTTTTAATACTGCCTTCTGATTGGTTCCGGGAATACAACGGGAACGAGAAAACATGGTCAACTTTCCCGTTCCCGTTACCGGACAGCTTCTCGTTATCGGTTATTGTGCATCTACAACATTAATTTACGTAGAGGTTAACTTTTTTCCCGTTTCCGTTCTCGCCCGGGCAATTGTGCATCCGCCTTTATATATCGACACCCCCATCGAACAAGGTAACTCATTTTTAGCGATTTTACAGGAGAGGCAAAAACGAAAACAAGAATTTTTAAAAATTTGTAGCAAAATTATTAGACCCTTTTACACTAATGTGATATGATATTTATAACATAATAAGGGATTACTGTGAGATATACGCTTTGTAATTTTATTAGCTATTGTGAATCTCGAGTTTGACTGAGATACAACCTTGAGATTAAACATGAGTATTCGTAGAAAAAGGTTGTAACCAGTAGCGGATCCAGGGGTGGGGCACGGGGTCACGTGCCCCCCCCAGGCGGATCAAAAATACACTAGATAGAATAGATTTTATTGGGGTATATTCCAGACTCCTTGAGTTTGTACCCTATGTGCCCCCCCCTAATCGATTGTCTGGATCCGCCCCTGGTTGTAACTCGCCTAACAACCATTTTACACTCTCCGTTTTAATTATTTTTCCCGTTTAACTATTAAAAGGTTGTATGTTTTGAGTTATTTGCAATATAGCTAGAAGAAAATTAGTTTTTATGGTATATTTAAACAAAAGATCAACTCACAGTTTACACAATTTTAATTGGAAATTATAAATTTTACAATAACAGTAATATTCAACACAAGGTCTATCACTATCACAATATCTCTAAATTTTTCGCATTTTTATTGCGTATCTGTAAATATTTAATTTTAAACCATTTTACTTTATTACTTTACTCTTTTACTATTAATATCTACTTCAAAATTAACATGTGTGCCCTTAAATGGGTTAAAATTTAGAATTTGCTTCTGATTTATTTCATTTACGGATTTAGGCTTGCCTGAGGCTTTGGCATATTGTATCATGGTTATCCATATCCATTGATGTGGAGCATATACGACTCAATGTTTTTTCTGTTTTCCATAAGGGCATGCATTGAATCACACTCGTTTTGTGAATGTCTAAAAATACATGTGTAATGTTAATATTAAACTTTTTCACTACATAGAAGTACGTAGCAAACACTATTCGATACTTATTTTGTCCACCGCAACTACCAAAAAGAAAAAAACTCCGTAAATCCGTTTTTACTTTTATTTCGATAATTTGACTTTTTATTTCGATAATTTTACTTATGAGATGCACCATTAAGTTGGATTTATAGTTTGACGTAGCGTAGACGTAGACGCAACGGAGACGGAAGAAACGGACTGGAAACGTAAGAAAATAATATGCCAATTTATAATTCGACGTAGCGGAATTTTTGCGCATGAGTAGAAAGAATTACTTAATTCAACAACAACATAGCCTATGCTATAAATTATACATTATACGAACCGTAAACAAACTTTGTGTTTATTTATTTATACTATTATTTATTATAATATATAGGTATCCGTTTTGGTGTTACATGGGTTAGGAAATACACGAAGGTATGCTCCTTAGTGCCGTGGTATTTCTAACTATTTTGTTTCATTTCTTAGTCTTTAAAATGTTTAATGTTTATTAGATTTACCTATCGTATATGTGTGGATAACCCAGAATTAGACTAATAAACAACTCATATATTTATCTGAAATATTGAAACTACACCATGATATATTTTTATTAAATTAATAACTTAATTGTAACAAATAATTAACAAAATTCGAATATGTTAATAAACACCTTAACCTTACAAAATGGATGAGGGCGTGTCCACTTTGGGCTTTGAGTGACAGAACAAAATTCTTGATTTTGATTGGCCAGACATAAGAAACGCACTGTAAAAGATGAAAGTTGGTGAACTCTTCCGTTACGTTACGTTTCTCTTACGTTCCGTCAGGCGCTTGCGTTCATTTATAAACAAGAGTACACAAAACTCGGTGTTGAACTTTTCCAGTGCGTCTACGTTACGTCTACGTCTACGCTACGTCAAACTATAAATCCAACTTTATGTTTGAATACGTTATAAATTAAACATACGTGCAACAAAGTTGTAACTCATTTAAAAACCTTGTTAATAGTCAAGTATAAAGAAAGTAAATATTTTACATAGGGAGTATTCAGTGTTACTGCCTTCTTCAAGCTAAAATGGAGTAAAATGG
Source organism: Diabrotica virgifera virgifera (assembly GCF_917563875.1). Lineage (NCBI taxonomy): Eukaryota > Metazoa > Arthropoda > Insecta > Coleoptera > Chrysomelidae > Diabrotica > Diabrotica virgifera. The sequence continues at coordinate 165,806,414 of NC_065448.1, forward strand.
CATACGTAACTTAAAATACAACTTCTTATTAGCCAAACTATTGGCAATTAAACTATGTCGTTTATATTGACGTATGCGCAATTTTTTGCTGAATTCGCCTGTGTTGAAATCTGAAAAAAGATGTAACTTGAGTTACAACCTTGTTCGATGGGGTGTCGATATATTATCCTAGAGAGAGTGTCATTCAGAGCGAAGTGACGACACCATCTTTTTTATTTGAATTAGTGTTGTTTCACTCTTACTCATAGTAAAGCTGCGACAGTAGTCCTCCCCTTCCGTGCCTATACTCACATTTAATGTAATCTTAGTTTGTCGATACAATGTGTTAAAAAGAGATGCCGCAAACCAAACCAGTCCATGAGATCTTGTCGTCAGGAAGCGCGGAAGGTACGCTCACTATATGTTAATACGTCTATGCTAAAATCATGGTAAATCTCTCGTATCAAAGTTATAGCACAGAATAAATAACCATACAGAAGCGAAACTCCTGCCGAAAACGGTAACATAATTTCCATGCTCATGTGTCAACGTAACTGGTGCAACCTCACTTTTGCGACTGACGTGACAGTTGTTTATAGTTAAATTTTATATTTATATGTTTTATTTTATATTTTATTTTAATTTTATGGTTAGTTAGTAGCAATCTGATTCTCGAAGCGTGAACATGTACCGTCATTAAAAGCGCTAGAGAACTTCCTTATCGTAAAACTACCTAATTAACTAGTAATTATCTTATCAGCATCAAAAAATTGTTAAAGTGAAAAGTAACAAAAACTAAGTGATTAGTGAAACAAACAAAAGAAATATGTTCCCTTCGGGGAACTTATTAGGATTTCATAATAATGGCCAACCAATTTATCAACAAATGAATACTATACAGGATGTCCCAACAATAAATAACCAGAACCAGTCAAATCAAACAGCAGTAAAACCGCAAGTACCATTTTTGTATTTTAATCAAACACCATCTAACCAGATAACAAATCAAATGTCATGCCTAAACCAAATACCTATTCCAACCCAAATAGCTATACCAAACCAAGTACAATTTCCTAGTCAATCAACTGCACAAAATATTCAAAACACTCAAAACCCTATTCAGTCACAATACACAACATTATCCACAAACCCTCAATGATCACTCTCATCATCACAAAACACCAATAACTACACAGATAGCGATAGCGACATAGAACTTAACGAAACAGAAAACCAAAATAAACATCCTTGGCAAGAAGTTGCCAATAAGAGAAAAAGACAAACAACTTCAGAAATGTCCAACCAAATCCAAACACAAAACAGATTTGATTCCCTCTCAAAAGAAAATCTAGATGAACAAACAGACAATTTATCAAATACACAAAACACAAATATCACCAAAAAAGATCCCCCACCGCCACCAATCTATATTTATGGAGTTACTGACTATAGTGCTATGATATCAAACCTTTAAACTGCAACTGCGGCAGAAACCTATTACACCAAGACCATTTCAAATAATACAGTAAAAATTAACCCTACAAACTCAGACACCTACAGGACACTCATACAGCATCTTAGAAAAGAAAACATTGTACATCACACTTACCAACCGAAACAAGAGAGGGCCTATAGAGTTGTCATAAGAGGATTACACCATTCAATACCCACAGGAGATATCTCGCATGAATTAAATAATAAGGGTTTTAAAGTTCGCAACATAATTAATGTTAGACATAGAGTTACCAAAGAACCATTGGCCTTATTCTTTGTCGATATAGAGCCAAACGAAAACAACAAAAACATATTTAACCTACAAGTCCTACGAAACTGCATAATAACAGTAGAACCACCTAGAATAAAAAATACAATAGTACAATGCACAAGGTGTCAACAATACGGGCACTCAAAAAGTTACTGCCTGAGGCCATTCGCCTGTGTTAAATGCGGTGGATCACATGACACAAAAACCTGCAAAAAAGCACGCGACACACCAGCAACATGTGCCTTATGTACTGGCAATCATCCAGCAAACTATAAAAGATGTGCTATATATAAAGACCTAGTCAATTCGAAAAACAAAAATATAACAAGCAGCATTCCTATACCTAGAGTTGCAAGTCTAAATAATAATAATAACACTAATGCTCACCACATACACCAATCACATGTAACATATGCTCAAGTTGCAGCAACTAATACTTCTTCACAAGACAACAACAATAAATCAGACCTTTCAAATAAACTTACAGAGTTCCTCAACGAATTTAAAAATATGTTTGCACAATTGATAAACCAAAACAGCATGATACTAAGCATGCTTACAACAGTGATAAATAGAACGTCGTAATGGCTAACTCACTTAGAATAGCAGAGTGGAACGCAAATGGTCTAACAAACCATGTGCAAGAAATTATACTATTTCTAAAATTAAACAAAATAGACATCCTACTTATATCCGAGAGTCACACAACTGAGAGGTCATTTATAAAAATTCCACACTACTCTGTCTATTAAGCAAACCATCCAGATGGAACAGCCCATGCTGGTTCAGTTGTAATAATTCGTACAGCTATAAAACACTACTAACTTGCTCCATATATCACCAACAAAATTCAGAGTACTATCATAAAAGTACATGCGCTCACCTTTCCATTAACAATAGCTTCTATCTACAGCCCACCATCAATCTGGAGGAATACAGAGTTTTTTGAACACCTTGGCTCACATTTCCTAGTGGCAGGGGACTGGAATGCAAAACATACAACCTGGGGAGCAAGACTGATACCTCCAAAACGCAGAAATCTATTAAAGATCATACAAGATAATAACCTGAAATACCTAACAACTGGTACCCCCACATACTGGCCCACTGATAACAACAAAATTCCTGATCTGTTAGACTTTGCTATAACTAAGGGAATACCTGAAATACACAGCGACATCACCCCCAGTTTTGATCAACATTCGGACCACAGTCCCATCTTGATTACCTTAAGTACCAATATAATTTGGAAAACTCCTGCACCAAGGCTATGTTCCAGTAACACGAATTGGGTTCAATTCAAAGAAGAAATCAATGAAAAAATATCTCTTGACATTCGACTCAAGCACAAAAACGATATTGAAGAAGCTGTAAAATATTTAACGGAACAAATACAACAGGCCGCTTGGAAAGCTACTCCTGTAAAGGAAAAAACCATTGATGAAAGGTATAGTATCCCCTCCATATTAGAACACTAGTAGAAGAGAGAAGAAGAGCCCGTCGCAAATGGCAAAGAACAAGAAACGCGATAGATAAAACAAATCTTAACAGGCTCACACACAGACTTCATTCCGCTATCCAAACAGCCAAAAACGAATCCTTTGAAACAACTCTCTTTGGAAAGCCACAAAGAAATTCAAAAAGCCGGTAGTAATGAAATCACCAATTAGAAAAAATGATGGAGCCTGGGCTAGATCAGATATAGAAAAATCCAACAGATTTGCAGAACATCTATCAACCGTCTTCTCCACCCCACAGGCCAACGATATTAACGACGAGAAAATTAGAGACTTCCTCAATGCACCCTGTCAGCTATCATTACCACTAAAATACTTCTCACCAAATGAAGTCCGTAACGTAATCAACCTGCTTAACCCTCATAAAGCTCCAGGATTTGACCTCATAACTCGCGAAATCTTAAAAAAACTCCCAAGAAAAGGTGTCCTGAGACTATGCTATTTTACAGTGCAATGGAAGTATGCACAAATTATAACGAAACCTAAACCTGGTAAACCTCTAACTGAAGCCAGTTCGTACAGACCAATAAGTCTCCTTCCGACTTTATCAAAAGTCTTCGAAAGGTTAATCCTTAACAGAATAGAAACAATAATACCTATAGAAAACCTTATCCCAGATCATCAGTTTGGTTTTCGCTCAAATCACTCAACCATACAACAGTGCCATAGATTAGTCAACAAAATAAAAGAGAGCCTAGAAGGGAAACAAATCTGTCTATCAGCATTCCTCGATATACAGCAAGCATTTGATAGAGTGTGGCACGAGGGTCTTCTCTTTAAAATAAAAACTCAGCTAACTGACCAAATCTATCTCCTCCTTAAATTATACTTGTCCGACAGATACTTCCAAGTTAAATACGAAGGTACTCTATCCAACTACCACCAAATAAAATCCGGAGTACCTCAAGGCAGTGTACTTGGCCCATTCCTTTACCAAATCTTCACTGCTGATATTCCTATTAGCGAAAATACACTAAGGAAACATTTGCGGATGACACTGGTATACTAGCATCATACATTAACGAAATATTAACATTTAACAAATTGCAAAATCATCTCAATGAACTAGAAGACTGGCTTAAATGCTGGAAAATAAACGTCAACACAAACAAGTCTTGTCAAGTAAATTTCACAAATCGAAGAATTAGATGTCCACAACTACACCTAAATAATTCACCTATACCAATAAAAACAGAAGTAAAGTACCTGGGCCTTCATCTAGACGAAAAACTTACTTGGAAATCACATATTGCAACCAAACGACGACACCTCGACCTAAAAGTTAAAAATATGAGCTGGCTAATCAACAGAAGATCGCAACTTTCATTAGAAAACAAACTGACCATCTATAAAACAATACTCAAACCAGTGTGGACATACGGAATCGAGCTGTGGGGCTGTAGCAAACCATCCAACACCAAAATACTACGGACATTCCAGTCAAAAACTATTCGTATGTCAGCTGGCCCATGGTATGTGTCAAACCAAACCCTTCATGCAGACCTCAACATCCCCTTCATCAATGATGTGATTGCTGACCACTTCAGAAGATACATGAATCGCAGCGCAGACCATCCAAACCATCTCATAGATGAATTATTCAACCCCCCACTGTTTGACAGACGTCTGAAAAGACTTTGGCCAGAAGACCTAGCTGCTAGGTAAATTCCAGAGAGTCGTCAATGGACGACACCTGCCACAAGCCAAGAACATACATCATATTTACTTATTACTGTATTGAAGTAGATTGTAAATTAGCAATAAATAAATAAATAAATAAAAAAAAAATTTATGGTTAAATTTTATATTTCATATTTAATTAATAACAACTTGTCAAAAATATTACCTAATTTGGAATGGTCTATTCCTTAGAACAGGGGTCGGCAACCTTTTTCGGATGGCGGGCCATGTTCAAAATAAAATTTTTTATGCGGGCCGCATATTCAAATTTAGCTTAAATAGTCTTCTTCTTCAGTCTGTTTGCATCCATCCCTGGACAAAGGTCTCCCCATGAGTTCTTCACTTCTCTCTTTTTTGTGCTATATTAGTGCCAGTATCTACCCATTTTTGATTTGACGTCGTCTACATCGTTTTTGTGGTTTTGCTTTAGTATGACCGGGCTCGTGTGGTCTCCAATGTATAATGTTTCGCGTCCACATTTCATTGCTTGGTCATGGCCAGTTCCATTTTATTTGCGCAATTTTTCCAATTGCATCTTCCACCTTCGTCCTGCGTCACACGTCCTTATTTTCGTTTATGTCCTTTCAGCTTAGTCCTAACATAGCTTGTTCGATGGACCTATGGAATCTATATTCATCTTTCATCTATTTTAAGGCATTTATAACGTCCTCGTTAGTAATTTTGGTAGTTCAGATTTTACATTTAATATTTCCATACCGCGGTTTTCTGGTTTTTCTATGTTGAACGAGTATAATTCTGTATAAATAGTAATATTCAATAATATTTATTAAATTATTTTTGTCATTTATAGTGATTCCATTTATATCTGTTATTAGGAGTATTTGTTGTCAGTCTTTCCTATTTAGAGTTTTTAACACTTTCATACTCTTGATTTTCCCTATAATATTTTCGATTTGTTCGGTATTTTAGTCCCTGATCCTTATCCTTTTTTTTATTGCCTTACTAAGTTCCTTATATTTTAGTAAATTTCGGTCCATGCAACTGTTGTCCTTAAGCGTCTGTTGTCTTTCTGTCTTTAATTTATAATTTTTCATAAGTTTGTTGATTTTTCCTAAAATTACATTAGTGCATTGACGGGCCGCACAAAAAGTTTTAAAGGGCCGCATGCGGCCCGCGGGCCACATGTTGCCGACCCCTGTTTTAGAACATCAAATTCTATTCTGTAACTGGTGCACAAGGTCAAATATTTCGGTCCCAACAAAATCAATGGAAACGACAGTCAGATTCGCTTCTGTGTGGTTATAGTCTAAGAGCTAGCGAATCCTTCGACTAACGGTCTTCCTGTAAGGATAGAAATTTGTATAGTGATAATTCATAGCACACCAAGACTAAAAACCACGACCTGGCAGGCATCAGCCCTGCACGTGTATCTACCAGGTGAATCGAAAAGTGCATAGTTTAGGGGTAAAATTAACTTTCTCCTGTAAGGTTTAAATTTATGTATGTGTTTGAGTTAGTCAGTCATTTAGAAGAAATGTGTACAATGACAGGCGATTATGAACAGCATAAGTAGTCCAGAGAAATAAGATTTTTCTCGTGACACATCCCCCTCCAGGCCGAAACCAAATTTTTTGAGTAGTATGGACATCTATATTAATAACCTTTATGTTTCCTGCAGCCGATTTTGATGATATACATAGTTATAAACAAATTAAGATGAAAAAACGGTAAATTTTCGCTTTTCAACGAAAACATTTCGTTTATAAATTCGCAAAAGTGTGTGTGTTATTGCGTTGCCGCTCCTGCAATACTCAGATCAGATTTATCCATTGATTCTTATGTAGTTTTTTTCTTCTGAATCCAAATCTGAAAACGGCATTTCGATATTTCTAACCGTCTTCGAGATAATCGACCTCAAAGTCTAAAATGTGACGTCACAATAGTTTTATTTTCTTCCGACACACTACACGTCCAGCTGAAATCGTTGCTATTAAGTAGGCTAGTTTTTCAATCTCGATTTGTTAAGCAAAGCATAGGTTATTTACATTTGAGTTTGACACTTCTTGAATGTCAAACAGTATTAATAAAACATCAACGACATTTGATAGTGAATTTAATTATTATATAAAATAAATAAGATGTTTAAAAATACAATTTGAGTATATTTTAAAAGCAGTAATTTATTAACAGCTTTAAAAAAGGTTTATACGAGTATACGGCCTCCCCTTTATGATAAATGGACTGTTCCATTTGCTACGAAATTAAAATATAGTCGGTTCGTTAAACTCGACACAACCGGCTAGTGATTTTAGTAGGTAATTTTTTTGTTTTTTTGCGAATTTTGCCAAAATTGGCAAAATTACTAATTATTTAGTAATTATTAACTAATTAGTAATATTTTTTTTGCCCAATTGGCAAAATTATTGACTAAAATCACTAGTCAGTTGTGTCTGAGTTTAGCGAACCGACAGTATATGAAATAATATTGTTTGGTATAAAAAATTATGGTCTGATATGTTCAATTACATTCTTCTAATGGAAAAAAATATTTGAAGATTTTTCTCAAATTATGGATACCAACAACATTTTCATTTATAACTTTTTTATTTTTAATTTGACGAAGAAAAGTTATTCTTCACAAAAAATTCTTCATGTTCTAAGGTTTATGATGCAACCATCATATATAAAATTTTATTAATTTTATACGAGGTATATAAAAAATATGAATTTTGATCAAGAGTAAACTACCTTTATAGTTCATAACTAGTGTGACCAACTCCAAGTTAGTCCAATTCGGGAAAAGGCTGAAAAAAAAACCTAAAATCCGGGAGTTTTCAATGAAAATCGGGCCATAATTTTTGATGTTTCGACTTCCAATCTGGAAATCGTTCTCGGAAAAATTAGAAAATTTAACTGATGTTGGATTTGCATGTAAATAGAACCTTAATGCCTTAGGTTAACATCAAAATATAATTATCATTATTTGATATTCATGTTTTTGAATCGTCTTTCAAAGACGATAATTAAAATTAAAATACAGAAACTAGAAAAAGTCCAGGGTTTGAGATTTTGTAGAACTGTAATACCACGATATAAAATGCAAGCGTTTCGGATGTGATATTAGTATGTATTACACTCTAGAAATTGTCGACTGTTTTTCGTCCCACCAATTCAATTTCATGTGAATTCTTAGAAGAATAACGTATTCAAAATTTCACAATAAAATTTTACCAAAACGTTGAAAATTGGGATGGCCCGGAAGCCTTGCCCGGGACGCGACTTCGCAATTCGGGCCATGTCCCGGATTTTTCGGGCTAGTTGGTCACACTATTCATAACACTTAAATTAGAATGATATAATTGCACATTAAAACATAATTATTAATTCTAAACTACTTTTCATAATAGCAATTTTCCATATTATGATTTAAAATACGTAAATAAACAAAGTTTTCGTTATGATAACGCTCGCATTTTCAGCTTGTTTCGTCTATAACCAAAAAGTTAAGCATTTTAAACAAATTTGAGAGTAAGAAACTCATAAATCGTCTAAAAAATTTCAATATGGCGTTTGCTGAATATGTCTATCCTTTTTGGTTGCTTAGAAAATTGCAAAATAAATCATAAATTTTGAGTTTTTATAAATATTCATAACTTATGTAAAAATTAACTTAGAACCTTCTTATTACACGAATTGCTGAGACTTCTGGTGCTTAAATTATATTTTAAATTTCAAAGTAATTGGTCAAATAGTTTAAAAGTTATTTAATTTGTTTATCGTAAATTCATTTTTTTTGCAACACTATAAGTCAGAAAATTATGAGGTTACAGTAAGACTTCTGACAGTTTATGGAAGAAGAACATTTATACTATTGACTTAATTAAAAAAAAATGACAAAAAGTAATTTTAAACAGTGTAAAATTATTTTGCAAAAACACGTTGATTTTTTGCTTACTTATAAACAATTAGAATAACTTTTTTACCGTTACCCGTAGAAAAATTATTTTTTCATATTTGGAAAGACTGAATTTTTATACACATTTAGAAAGAAAAACAATTGTCCTAGGACAATTAGGGACGAAATTAGCCGCCCCTTTTTTTAATTCACATGTTTTTGCAAAATAATTTTGCAGTATTTAGAATTATTTTTTGTCATTTTTTTAAATTAAATTAATAGTATAAATCTTCTTCTTTCATAAACTATCCAAAGTACCTATTAGTGTAACTTCATCATTTTCTGACTTATAACGTTGCAAAAAAATTAATTTGGGATAAACAAATTAAATATCTCTTAAACTATTTGACCAATTGCTTTGACATTGAGGGTATGATTTAAGCACCAGAAGTCTCAGCATTCCGTGTAATAAGAACGTTCTAAGTTAATTTTTACATAAGTTATGGATATTTATAAAAAATCAAAATTTAAGATTTATTTTGCAATTTTCTAAGCAACCGCCTATAGACATATTCAGCGAACGCCATATTGAAGTTTTTTATATGATATATGAGTTTCTCATTCTCAAATTTGTTTAAAATACTTATTTATTTATTTATTTAGCGTATGGCTACATCACAGGTTCATATATATACATATATATAAATTACAAACAACAGTAAATACAAAAATATTCTACAAACAAACATCTAGATTATAAATATATTCGATTGACTCTTTTGTAGCAACCAGGAAATCCGAAGGGTTGCCGTTATAGGATCTAATCGGGCATTCCTCTACCATGTGTTTTACTGTTTGCCTTTCGGCGCCGCAGTCGCAATTTGGTGATTGTATTTTTCCCCATCTGAAAAGTGAGTCGGAACATCTGCCACAGTTCGTCCTTATTCTATTGAGTGTGGTCCAAATTCGTCTCGGTTGGTTGAAGCCCTCAGGTTTGCTTGTAATACATGGCATGTTCCAGTTAGCTGGTGCAGCGTTATTCTCCCATTGTTCTCTCCACCGTTCAGTTACATTAAAGTTTTGATCTACTAGCCTTTTTGCTGTTTTTAGAGGCGGGTGTCTTGAACGGAGCCTATTTATGTCTCTGGCGGAAGTTCCGACATGGGAGCGGAGCTCAGGATCAGTATTGATTTTTGTAAATTCTCTGACAAGGGCATGTTCCCGGCGGATGGGTGGTGGAGCTATATAACTCAAAGCTGGTAACCAGTAAGTGGGCGTGGCCTTGATTGTGCCCGATATAGTTCGCATGGCTTGGTTGAGTTGGACATCAACACGGTGAGTATGTGGACTGTTTATCCATACTGGTGCACAGTATTCCGATACGGGGTATACCAGTCCTAATGCTGTCGACCTAAGTGTGGGTGCTGAGGAGCCCCATGTAGTGCCGCAGAGCTTGTGCAGGATGTTGTTACGAGTTCGGAGTTTTGCAGCAGTCTTAGTAAGATGCTCTTTAAAGTTTAGCGTTCTGTCAAGTGTAACACCTAAGTATTTTGGGTGTTTATTATAGTTAAGGAGTCTGTCCTCAAAATGGATTTGAGGTTGATAGTTGGCCATCTTGTTGTTCAAATTGAAGCAGGACACTTCTGTCTTAGTTGGATTGGGTTGCAATCTCCATTTGCGGAAATAATTCCCTAGGGCATTTAAATCGTTTGTTAGAATGCGTTCAGTGACCTCGAATTCTTTATGACTTGCGGCAAGCGTCCAGTCGTCTGCGTATCCAAACTTTTTTGATGTGGTTTCTGGCATGTCTGCTATGTAGAGGCTGAAAAGCATGGGAGCCAGCACGGATCCTTGTGGAAGTCCATTATTCAGTTTTCTTTGGGTACTAGTCTTGTCTCCCAATATAACTTTAAAACATCTGTTGGATAGCATGGCGTTAATAACCTCAGTGGTCTTTCTGCATGGGATTATTCGCATTAATTTATATATTGCCCCTTGTCGCCACACAGTGTCGTAAGCAGCAGATAGATCGATGAAGACAGCGGTTGTTTTTAATTGCTTTTGAAAGTTTGATTCCACATAATTGGTCAGGGCGAGTACCTGGTCTGTGCAGCTGCGGTTTGGCCGAAATGCTGCCTGTTCCACTGGTAAATGTTGGAATATGGTTTTGCTGATTCTATTATACAACAGTCTTTCGAACAATTTGTACACCATACTTAAGAGTGCGATGGGGCGGTAGTTTTTCGGTGAATTATTACTTTTCCCTGGTTTTAAAATGGCGACGATTTTTGCATTTTTGGGTTGGTGGGGGACGTTTCCCGTTTGAAGGATGTCAGAAAAGAATTTTGCGAGCCATTGCCTAGTGAATCTGCCGCTATGTTTGAGGAACTCAGCGTGAATGGCGTCGAAAAAATAAAATAAAATATACATAAAATAAATAAATAAATAAATAAATAAATAAATAAAATATAAATAAAATATAAAATAAAATAAAATACTTAACTTTTTGGTAATAGACGAAAAAAGCGAAAATTTACCGTTTTTTGATCTTCATTTGTTTATAACTATGTATATCATAAAAATCGGCTGCAGGAAACATATAGGTTATTAATATAGATGTCCATACTCTTCAAAAAATTTGGTTTCGGCCTGGAGGGGGTTGTGTCACCAACAGGATATTTTTTTCCTTATTTCTCTGAACTAAAGACCTTGCCAGGCGAGGGGAAAGATTAGGGGTTTTTCCTAAAATTATTTTTTTTGCATTGAACAAAGTTTTGTTAGATTTTTTGAATCATTCCAAACAAAAAAGGTCTTTAGTTATTTTTCTCTTAGGTTACTAGTTTTTGACATATACGCGATTAAAAATTTAAAAATTGCGAAATCGGCCATTATTAATCCTGAATCGGACATTTAACTGAAAATTTCAATGTTACCAAGGTAAACAAGGTCTTTAAACATCGAGGGGCTTTAATCAAGGTCTTTAAACATCGATTGATGAAATCCCGAAGAGTTTTTTGCAATACAATATCGAAAACCCCTTTGTTTTTTAATTGCTAATCAAGCGGGTGCGACACTGTAGTATAAGTGAGGACGTTTGAGTTTGCATAAATTCATTATCTCGAGAATGGGCGTTTAAAAATAAAATCGACGTGTCTGAGGATTTCTCTTCAAATTTGCCCATTCTCGAGATAATGAATTTATGCAAACTCAAACGTCCTCACTTATACCACAGTATATAGAGGTTCCACAGTAAAATCACTCTTCTGTCGGCGCTTTGAGTTCAGGAAGTAATACCGGCAGTCCGCAATTGGTAATTCACCAGTGGTGGATGCAGGTTTTCCCTGTTAAAAGCCGTACGTTTCTATGCGAATAGCAATGCGATAGTGGGGCAAAAGCGACTGCCAACATTGCGCGGTCGCCATGCGCGACTACAGATTTTACTTCCAATTTTTCGGTGAGTGGTTCTACTGTCCCTCTTTATACTGTGCTTATACTACAGTGTCGCGCCCGCTCGATTAACAATTAAAAAACAAAGGGATTTTCGATATTGTATTGCAAAGAACTCTTCGGAATTTCATCAATCGATGTTTAAAGAATATCTACCTACCTTGGCAAGATTGAAATTTTCAGTTAAATGCCCGATTCATGGATAAAATGGCCGATTTCGCAATTTTTAAATTTTTAATCGCTTAATGTCAAAAACTATTAACCTAAGAGAAAAGTCACTAAAGACCTTTTCTGTTTGGAATGATTTAAAAAATCTAAAAAAACTTTGTTCGATGCAAAAATAATAATTTTAGGAAAAAACCCTAATCTTTCCCCTCGCCTTGCAAGGTATTATGCTGTTCAGAATCGCCTGTCATTGTACACATTTTTTCTAAATGAATTACTCAAACACATACTTAAATTTAAACCTTACAGGAGAAAGTTTATTTTACCCCTAAACTATGCACTTTTCGATTCATCTGGTAGATACACGTGCAGGGCTGATGCCTGCCAGGTCATGGTTTTTAGCCTTGGTGTGCTATGAATTATCACTATACAAATTTCAAGCCTTACAGGAAGACCGTTAGTCGGAGGGTTCACTAGCTCTTAGACTATTAATAATCGGCGTATTCGCCGTGAGCCGATGAGTAGAGGGGAGTTGACAGTTTTCGCCAGCGCTGTTAGTGGCAGTTTTGCGTATTGAATTTGTACAATTTTATCAGAAAAAAGTACGAGTTTCAAACCGCGAGAGAGCGCTACCGACGAAACTCACAACCAATAAAAAGAGAGGTAACCTCTAAATTTCACACTTCTTCTTTTTTCAATGGCCTCTTGCGTAAGCAGTCATCCAGTCGCACGAATTTATATATTAAATATTAAAATTATTATAATGAATAAAATAAAAAAAAAACATAATTACTTTTACTATTAATGTGTATTCGTTCAGTAATCAGGTTACAATAATATTTCAGTTCATAATTTGTGTTTTTCTAGATAAATATCTGTTTTTCTCGTTTTGTATATTTCAAATACACCGATTTTATCAGAAAAGTATAAGTTTCAAACCGTGAGAGATCGCTACCGTCGAAACTCATAGCCAATAGGGCTTTTCATTCACAGTCATTTGTTTCGAGCTTATGTCATGTGTCACATAATATTGCCTATATTATAATATAGCCCTATTGATTGGTATTGATGACAGTTAACCCATAATAATCAGCCGTGTGATGAATTACCGAAGTTATTTTTAACGTTTGCGTTAAAGTTAACTATCAATAACTATAAAATGTAAATTCGGTGTGATGGATTATCCACCGTTGTCTAAAAAGTTGTCTAAAAAGAGAACCTTATGTAGAATCAGTCAAAATTTGAGCGAGAAAGAGAATCACGAGAAGTTGGTATACCTGCCCACGGCTACCGATGACCGAACAGCTTTTCGATGTTCGGTGGTGAATCGTAAAAGTAGATAGAAGGAACAAAGAAAAAGAACAGTACTTAAAACCCTTGGATGTTTATAAATAAAAATTTCAACTTGTATCTCTCGTTTTAATTTTTGTATAATTTTTAAAATTGCATTACCTTTCTATTTTTAAATTATTAGCTTTCTTTTTTATTTTTATTATTAGTCGTCGCTGGGCCATCGAGGTGTAAACATCGTTAAAGCGCTCCGAAAAACCGGTGATTAAGAATTCTAATTATATTATCAACAACAATAAAAAAACCCATTAGCAATAAGTGAGCAAAACAAAAAAATATGTTCCCTTCGGGGAATCTTATTGGGTTCAGAAATGGACAACCAGTTTATCAACAACAAAACATACAGAGTGATCCAATAAATCTACAAATAACACAAGCAACCAATAACCAACTACAGTTGCATCCAACAATAATGGACCAACCAGAAAATTCAATGAACATGAATATGCCAACTATGCAACAACTCCTATACAGACCGTAAATACAAACTATTACTCTCAACCAGTTCAGCAGCAAATTCCGACATCAAGTAAAAATAGTGCAAATATCGAAGACAGAGAAACTCACTATATAACATCAACCAGCGAATATGAAGAAGAAAATCAGACAAACAGTAAACACGCATGGCAAGTCATGGAAAGCAATAAAAGGAAGAAAATACATAACAACAAACAAAATCCAAGCGAAATTGAAACAGGTAACCGATTCCAGCCGTTGTCAAAAGAAACAGAAGAAAATACTGGAAACGCAGAAACCAACAACATACCAAAACCTCAACCAATATTTGTACACGGGGTACGGGATTTCAACTAGATGACAAAGCAATTAGAGGAAATAGCGATAAAAGAAGAATACCAGACAAAAAGTTTAATAAACAACGTTGTCAAAATAAATTGTGAAACACCAGAAATATACCGAAACCTGGTTAAGGAGTTCAAGGGAAAAAATGTATACCATCACACGTACCAACTAAAAGAAGAACGAGCCTACAGAATCGTGATCAGATACTTACATCACTCAACCAATATTGATGACATAAAAAGCGAACTATCTCAGTTAGGGCACAAAGTGAGAAACATAGTCAATGTAAAACAACAAAAAACCAAAGAACCACTTAATCTCTTCTTTGTAGATTTAGAATCCGCGCAAAACAATAAAGATGTCTATACTATAACAGGCCTACAGAACAGAGTAGTACTCATAGAACCTCCACGAACTCAAAACAACAGTATAATACAGTGCACGAGATGCCAACAATATGGACATTCCAAACCATACTGTAATAAACTATTCGTCTGTGTAAAATGCGAAGTCTCACACAATACCACCACGTGCAAAAAGTCCAAGGAGAAGCCAGCCATATGTGCGTTATGCAATGGAGGCCACCCAGCCAATTATAGGGATGTGATCACTATAAGAAACTTACCAAAGGAAGCAACAAAAACAATAGAGCGCATCAAAACCCATCAGCAATCTACACAAATGATATATACACAAGAAACACACAACAACGATCCAATCCACTGCCCCAGGGCTTGAGCTACGCTGAGGTAACAACACAACCAAACAGAAGATACAACCACTGTGTTAAACAAGTTTTTGGAAGAATTCAAGAATCTATTCAATCAACTAATCCAACAAAATAGCATGGTCCTCAACATGCTTACCATGCTTATCAACAAAATGAAATAAATGGCTAAGATTCTTCGAATAGCCCAATGGAATGCCAACGGCCTTCCAAGCCATACAGAGGAAGTGAAAATATTTCTAGACATAAATAAAATTGACATATTTTTAATTACTGAAACGCACTTAACAAACAGAACTTATTTTAACATACCTAAATATAAACTATATCATACTTAGCATCCTGACGGCACAGCCCACGGAGGTACAGCAATACTTATCAAAGAAAATATTAAACATTATGAACTACTGAAGTACGAAGAAGAACACATCCAAGCAACGACAGTAAGCGTTGAAGCACTTCCACATAATGTCAACGTAACAGCTGTGTACTGCCCTCCTCGTCATAATCTAAAACGAGAACACTATGAAGAATTTTTCCAAAACCTAGGACCAAAATTCATTGCTGGGGGAGATTACAACAGCAAGCATACCTTGTTGGTGTCACGCAGGGCCCCCGCTACCATATGTGCGAAGTGTGCAATGCACACGGGCGCCATCCTTTAGGGGCGCCAAAACCCGAGGTAAAAATTTGCAAAAAAAACAAACAAAAAAAAACAAAAATTCATTTTAAAATAAAAATTAAGAAATTAAATAGGATTAAAAAATCATACAGAAGTAAAAACTTCGTTTGTATAATGGTATAAAAAAGTTTTATTAAAAAACATTAAAAGTCATCCAAAAGGATTTGCAAAACGTTTTCAATCTGGATCAGATCATCCTCAGTGCGTTCTGCATAGTACATGAAACTAGCAACTTTTTGAAAAAGGTTACATCGAGAATTATGGTTTACATAGTAATTGTACGATATTTATAGCGACTCCAAGTCGATGTTGAAAGATTTAATGTGTTGAGGAGTGCTCAAAGGGTAACATGGTTCCCTGCTCTTTGAGCACCCTGCTTTGAGCACTCCTAACACATTAAATCTTTCAATATCGACTTGGAGTCGCTATAAATATCGTACACTTACTATGTAAACCATAATTCTCGATGTAACCTTTTTCAAAAAGTTGCTAGTTTCATGTACTATGCAGAACGCACTGAGGATGATCTGATCCAGATTGAAAACGTTTTGCAAATCCTTTTGGATGACTTTTAATGTTTTTTAATAAAACTTTTTTACACCATTATACAAACGAAGTTTTTACTTCTGTATGATTTTTTAATTATGGTATAGGTACAGCCAGCTACTTGGATTTTCCCATGTGTAAATCCCAGTAGCGTTAACGAGTACCGATTTTCCCAGTGTTTTAACTTACATAATTTTGATCTTACAAACTAAAAAAAAAAAAACAAAAAAAAAGCCTCTTTTAAACACTTTAAGAAAATTTATAATAAATGTCCCCTGATAAGTGCTTGATTTTTTGGTTATTTCATATTGGTTGAAATATTCGATTTGGAATTTGACGAATCAGAACCTACTTTTCATTAGCTACAACTCTGCTTGCACTGGGTCTACAGACTTCATATATAAACAACTTTTTTTCACTTCTTTATAAGCTATATTTTTGCTAAATTCGATAAAATACTTACTTTTTAAGTTATTTTTGAAAAACCGTCCAAAAACGTGTAACGTAACTCGAAAAGCATTGACTTAGTGAAAAAACTCTATAGATTAAAAGTTGCTTAAAATTAGGCATTTTATCCAATTACGGACTTTTTTGAACGTATGTTTTTCATCCCCCAGAAGGGGTGAAATTCACATCCAGGCCAAAAGCACAGATCGGCACAATATCACTTTTTTCGTTCACATGTTAGCTATTTGTATGCCAAATTTCATGTCAATCCAAGCGGTTCTTTAAAATTCGGAGGTTTGCAATATTTTACCTTGAGTGAATGGTCTATAAATTTCGGTTTTTTGCTTTATTTCAAGCACCTACCTGCCTACCTACCTTCAAAAAAATAAATAAATAACATGATCCAAATTGCCTTAAGGGGCGCCAAAATTCTTTTTTGCACACAGGCGCCAGTAACCCTTACGGGGGCCCTGGTGTCACGACTTATAACAACAAAAGGCAGAGAACTGGCACATGTTATACAAAATCAGAATTACTCATTTATCTCAACGGGAACACCAACACACTGACCGACCGATCCCAACAAAAAAACAAGATTTATTGACTTCTTCATAACAAACGGTATCGGTATAACTTATACAGATATAACACCAATCTATGACCTTACTACTTAGCATTGCCCAATAATAGCAACGGTAAGTACAACAGTTATCACTAAAAAACCAAAACTACACCTGTACAACAATAAAACAAACTGGGACACTTACCGACAAATAATTCACGATACTAACGAAATAACAACGAGGCTGAAAAAACCGGAAGAAGTAGAAGAGGACTAACAAATTTATAAACATACAGAAACATAAGTAATATACCTTTAGAAATAAAAAAACTGGTAGCTGAAAAAAGAAAGGACATATCTGCATGGCAACGAACACACACATCAGACAGCAGAACAAGATACAATCGCATCAGCAACAAATTAAAATCAAAGCTGCAAGAAGTCAAAAATAAGTAATTCACGAATTACATCACCAATCTATCAAGACAAGACAACTCTATATGGAAGCCCATAAAAAGTAAGAGAAAGCCAATAACAGCATTACCTCCAATACGTAAAAATTCAACACTACCAGGACCATGGGCAAAAAGTGATAAAGAAAAGGCTGACCTCTTTGCTGAGTATTTAGCAGAAGTTTTTACTCCACTAAATGACGACCAAGTACCAGAAGCGAACCAAATATTAGAAGAACCACTACAGATACAGGACCGAATAAAACCATTTACTCCAAAAGAAATTAGAGACGTAATTGCCACCCTAAACCCAAAGAAGGCACCAGGTGAAGATCTGATAACCGCAAAAATGTTAAAGAAATACCCAAAAAGGGCATAGTCAAACTACTGCACATATTCAATGCAATACTCAGATGTGACTACTGGCCCAAAGCACTCAAAATTGGACAAATAATTATGATACCAAAGCCTGGCAAAAACCCTCTACATGTCTCATCATATATGCCTATCAGCTTATTACCAACAATCTCCAAGTTGCTTGAAAGACTTATCCTAAACAGAATAAATGCAGAAATAAATCCACAAAATTGGATCCCAGATCATCAGTTCGGATTTCGACAAAGCCATTCAACAATACAACAATGCCATTGCATAGTCAACGCCATCAACCAGTCACTTGAAAACCAGCAGTACTGCACAGCAGCCTTTATAGACATCAGGCAGGCTTTTGACAAAGTCTGGCATCCAGGTTTGTTATGCAAAATAAAAAGAATTCTCCCAGCAAGTTACTACAACCTACTGAAAGCTTACCTACAAGAACGGCAGTTTAAAGTAAAAGTTAATGAAGAAGTCTCAGAATACAAGCCTATTCACTCTGGCGTACCACAAGGGAGCATACTAGGGCCATTATTGTACATACTATATACATATGACTTGCCTACAAATGATAAAACAACCATCGGGACATTTGCAGACGACACTGCTATTTTTGCCAAGCATGACGATCCTATTGCAGCAACACAAAATCTCCAAGAGCATCTAAACTCACTTGAAATATGGCTGAAGAAGTGGAAGTTTAAGGTAAACGAAACAAAATCATCCCATATAACATTCACTCTCCGGACTGGAACCTACCCACCGGTAACCATCAATCAAATAAAAATACCACAAAGTAATCAAGTCAAATATCTAGGGCTACACTTTGACAGTAAACTCAACTGGAAACACCATATATAACAAAGAAAAGAATGCAACTTGACCTAAAAACCAAAGAACTTTACTGGCCCATCAGAAGAAAATCCCACCTTTCAATAGAAAACAAATTGCTAATATATAAAGCAGTGATAAAGCCAATCTGGACTTATGGCATTGAACTGTGGGGCTGTGCTAGCAAATCCAAGACCGTGATTATCCAGATAGCGCAATCCAAGATACTTCGAGCAATAGTTAATGCACCATGGTATGTATCAAACCAAACTCTACACACTCATCTAAAAATTCCATATGTAACCGAAGTCATCCGAGAAAACAACAGGAAACACCACAACAAACTAGAAGACCATCCTAATCCATTACTTCATCCACTACTGCAACCTGACCACAATAGAAGACTCAGAAGAAGCTGGCCATCCGACCTAAGAGGTAACTGAGGAAACATCGCTGGATGTTTACCCCTCCACGTCACCACATTTACAATAATTAATTTAATGTAAGACCAACAAATTGACTTATAGATGTTTGTTTTATATCTGATTGTCAATAAAGGGGGATAAAAAATTTTTATTATTGTTTTAATTTTATTAGGTACCTACCTACCTATGTGTTTTTAATTGTTATCTTAGGTCTGTTTTTGATAATTTTGTGCTGCTGTATATTCGATATTAAATTTGATTTATTAAATAAATAAAATGCCGCACAAGGTCCTGGGACAATCTGAAGCAGCGCTCTACGTTAAATATTCACTTGATTTCTATCTAAAAACAAATCAAAACATAAACCTAACCTTACAATCCTTAACATAACTACAAAGTTTATCTCATAACTTGAGATTTAAGGTCGCGTTCGCGTTATAAAATGACAGTTGATATATCAGATAACTCAAGAACTGTCAAGAAATAACGCAAGTAGTTAAGTTACAGTTGAGTCCGCGAGTCTTTACCCGTGCGTCATCATTTAAAGCATACGAAATAAGTCGGAAATTTACTTAACGCAACAGCAAATGGATATTATTCCGATCACGGGTTATTATAAAATTTGACGTTATCAAATAAATGTCAAATTTAGGTTTTGCTTTAAAATTTTGGTGCGTAATTACAGCTACATTTTTTGAAGTAGCTTAATAAATTATTTTATTATCACTGATTAATAAATAAACAATTTATAAAAAAATTCAATAAAATATTTTCTTTTTGTTATTTTATTCACTTTGGCAGAACCTTAGACACAAGCATTCAACTGTGTCAACAATGAGGTTAGCTTTCTACGTTGTCAAAATTTATCGTAAAATAACATAAACTTATTACAAAATTTCTAACTCCAATATAAAATTAGTTGTGACAACAACTGTTTGTATACTATAAAAAACTTCAAAATGCAAAAATTCGACAAAATAACAGCAAAAAATTCAATAAACTGACAGCCACAAAAGTAAACAAACCAAAACGTCAGAAATTGTACTTTGTGCTTAAAATATGTGAAGACATCCCCAATCGTCTTTCTTTGTATCTATCTCTTTTCAATACACTGAGTCTAAATCATTCATAAAAATAACATGTGTTTTTACTTAATAACAGACGGCAGCTGGTTTGTCATTAATTTCATGCGTGGAAGAGAATGATGCTAAATAAAAAGTATGTGTTTTATCTCACCAGGTATTAATGACGCACGGGTAAAGACTCGCGGACTCAACTGTAAATATGATAAAAAAAATCAATGGGAAAATCCCAATAGTTGGCTGTATACCATAGTTTAAAAAACTCATACAGAAGTAAAAACTTCGAGATGTATTCTGGTATAAAATCGTTTATTTAAAAACTATTTAAAATGTCATGGATTGCAAAACGTTTTCGTTCTATACAGAACATCTTCAGTGCATCTTGCCGAGTAGTTTGAAACTAGCACACTGTATATCAGAGACATGTAAAGAAAATAGACTTGCTAGGGATATGCCACTCAATGTGCATCGGGGTGTGACGTCGATATCAAGTACGGTGGTTTAGCTATCTTTGTCTGTCGTGCGAGTGTGAGCGTATCTACCAAGAGGTGGGAGTAACGGAACCACAGTGACACACAGGCGGCGGCCATCATATGCTAGAGAGAGAAAGCTAAGCGTCGGTAGAGGGAGATAGATAGACCACCGACCCGAACTGTTCCGCGTTACGCTATTTTTCCGAGTTGGCCAAATCTATGTGTATAAGATATTTGCTGTATATAGTGTTAACCCCATCATATATGGTTTACATAATATAATATATTAAAATTTTATGACTACAAGTCGATGTTAATAGATATAGTGGAACACATGCTAAAAGGGTGCCATGGTTCCCTGCTCGAAGATGCTAGGTACTTGCCAATTCAATGGGCTGGAGTTGGTCTGTGCCTAGACTTAGATAGGGAAAAATATTAAATTGGCGACCGTCAATGATTCGACGAAATAAATTGTTGAAATAAAAACCTCTTTAAGAACGTTTTACACGTTTTCGATGGGGAAAAAGTATTAAATTAGCGACCGTCATTGCTTCGACGAAATAAATTTTTGAAGTGAAAACTTTTTTAGGGACGTTGTGCCTTTTTAGATGTAGAAAAAGTATTGAATTAGCGACCGTCATTGCTTCGACGAAATAAATTTTTGAAGCGAAAATTTTTTTAGAGACGTTATACACTTTTTAGATGGGGAAAAAGTGTTGAATTAGCGACCGTCATCGCTTCGGCGAAATAAATTTTTGAAATGAAAACTTCTTTGAAATGAAAACTTCTTTAGGGACGTTGTGCACTTTTTAGAAGGGGAAAAAGTATTAAATTAGCGAACGTCATTGCTTCGACGAACTAAATTTTAACTGAAAACTTCTTTAGGGACGTTGTGCACTTTTTAGAAGGGGAAAAAGTAT
The DNA here is from genome assembly GCF_917563875.1 of Diabrotica virgifera virgifera. NCBI lineage: Eukaryota > Metazoa > Arthropoda > Insecta > Coleoptera > Chrysomelidae > Diabrotica > Diabrotica virgifera. The sequence continues at coordinate 165,828,496 of NC_065448.1, forward strand.
TTAGTTTGCGACCGTCACCACTTTGCCGAACTAAATTTCGTACGTATATATTATGTGTACTTCGCAACGCGTATATAATATAGGTATAGCACTTTTTTTTGGATGGGGAAAAACATTGAGCTCGAAATTTATATACTATAATTTTCACTTCTGTCGGCACTCCCGTAAGTGTTTAAAATTTTTTTTAATAATTTCTTTGCAAAATAGCCAGCTATATATGTTAACGTATCTCACTTAAATTAGGAAAATTAGTTATACAATTGATACTTATAATATTTTTAGTTTACAAAGATCTATGATAGATTATGCTGTAACCAACAGAGATATACATCCATCAAAAATAATCGACGTAAGATGCCTCAACTCAGCAGATGTAGGTTAGCGACCATAGCCTAGTATTATGTAAAATAGGAATCATGAAATATTTCACACCAGCACCAACACAAACAAAAATCAAAGTCGAAGAACTACATACGGAATCCACGGAATACTTATACAGGAAAATAATATCAGAGAAGATTGCTGAGAATGGAATATTAGAAAACGATAATATCGATGAAAGCTGGAAAAAAACTCAAAGATAACATAATCGCTGCAACAGAATCACTTGGAGAGAGAAAAGTAACGAATACTCACATATTAAAGAAGAAAACCTCGTGGTTTAGAGAGGAAGTTAAGATAAAATGCGAAGAAAAGAAGAAAGCCTTTTTACAATACAGAACAAAACAAACACAACAGGCATACAACCACTACAAACAAATCAGAAACGAAACGAATACTTTAGTGAGGCAAATAAAAAGGGAACACTGGCAGAGTTTCTCAAAACAGATTTAACACGACTTCTACGGAACACAAAAAGAAGTATGGAGAATGATCAGAGGGCAAAGAAAGGAGATGAACGAATTAATAAAAGCGAAACACATTCAGAAGGAAACATGGGCGGACTACTTCCGATCTCTATTTGCTAAAGGCGACGATAATGAACCACCAACACCTGAAGTTACGACAAATGAAGAAATAAACATCGAGGAGGAAGAGGTAAAGGAAGCATTAAGAAAATTAAAAAATAGAAAATCTCCAGGAGAGGACAGAATATCGAACGAACTCTTAAAGTACGGAGGACAAGATCTAGCTAAACAACTATTAAAACTAATATAAAAAATAATAGAACAAAACAGAATACCACAAGAATGGAGATCAAGCATCCTAATACCTCTCTTCAAAAAAGGAGACAAATCAGACCCGGAGAATTACAGAGGAATTAACTTCTTAAACACAACATTAACATTAACAACCAAAGTGATAACAAACAAACTGAATGAAATTATAACATTAGCAGAAGAACAACAAGGTTTTAGGTCAGGAAGGTCATGCACTGACGCTATATTTATAATGAGGCAAGTTCAAGAGAAATCGTTGGAATACAACAAACCGGCATATTTATGTTTCGTGGACCTTAAGAAAGCATTTGACAGGGTCACATTAAAGGACGTTAGCCACTTGTTATACTCGAGAGAGGTACCTCTGGGAATAATTAAAACGATAGAAAACATCTACCAGAACAACACAATAAAAGTAAAAGTGGAAGATGAACTAACTGACCCAATTAAAGCCGGTAATGGGATAAGACAGGGGGATTCCTTGAGTCCTTTATTGTTCAATCTGATCATGGACGAAATAATAAAAAAAGTAAGAACTAAAAAAGGATTCCAAATGGGAGAAAAACAACTTAAAATAATCTGCTATGCGGACGATGCAATGCTAATCTCTCAAAGTGAAGATGATTTACAACGTATGCTGCACCAACTCAACATAATCGCCAGAAAATTTAACACGTTAATTTCCTCAAAAAAGACAAAATGCATGGTTATAACAGCAGATCCAATAAGATTTAAATTGGAGCTGGAAGGTCAGATAATAGAACAAGTGATGGAGTTTAAATACCTAGACATCACACTATCTAGCTACCGAAGGCTCGAAACAGAAGTGGAAGATCAAGTGAATAGAGCAAACAGAGCCGCAGGTTGCCTGAATGACACAATATGGAGAAATAAAAATATCGGAAAAGAAATGAAAGGCAGAATTTACAAAACAGTCATCCGACCAATAATGACATACGCGGCAGAAACACGACCCGACAGAGAGGACAAAAAGATGGCTCAAAACAGCGGAGATGAAAACCCTTAGAAAAATCGATGGTAAGACTCTATGGGACAGAGCTAGAAATACAGATATACGACGGAGATGCAAGGTGGATATATAACATTAATAACTGGGTAAGAAACAGAAGAATAGAATGGAATGACCACATAAGCCGAATGACAACAAATAGGGTAGTCAGGACAGCGAGAGACGGTTCCCCAATAGGAAGACGATCAGTGGGAAGACCACGAAAACGATGGAACGACAACTTACTAGAGACACATTGAAAAAACAGACAGAGTCATGTCTATACAAAAAGAAGAAGAAGAATATTTTTAGTATCACAAAGTGGCTCATGCGTTTTTGATAAAAATATTTTTAAATTAGATAATGATGTTGAACCATCATTTTCACAATTGCCATATGAAGAATGTGATGCTTCATAATTGTTTATGATTAACGATTTAAAGGAGTTAACAAAGGAATAACAAGACGGATTTATATTCCTAATGCCGTGAGACCTATTGGATCCAAAGAAGTTCTCCAGAGGATCTGGATTTATGTTTCTGATGGTCAAAAATTACACAGATACTTTAAACCTTTTAAAGTGTGGATCCAGTTCTTTATAGAAGGAGGTTGGCGTTTACTATCTATAAATTTTACAGTTTCAAATACTTTTACAGCTTCTATCCAAAATTTTTCATGTTCAGATTTAGAAGTAACTGCCACTCTTAGTCTTCCCCCCCCCCCCCCCCTTCCGGCAACACTTTTGCCCCATTAACACTGTCAAACTTTATCCAAGAAAAGCAGAAATTCTGCAGTGTTCACAGCTTCCTTTGGCATATCAGGACCTAAAATAGACAAGTACAAAATTAACATATTTTTACAGAATATAAAAAGAATTTCTAAAGAAAATATTCTTTTTAATACAATATTTAAAATGCATAAAATGAGCAAAACAACAAAAGAAAATTGATATTTTCAGAAATAATAATTGTTGTTTGCTTCCTGAAAAAGTTTAAAATTGACGCTTGTACCGGGAGCTATCCAAATAATCTTTTAAAAATAATTTACACCATTTGTTACTGGAAATATGACATTAGAGGATATATTTTATTGTAATTTATTTTTTAATACCTAATTTTTTTAAGTGACTTGCTTTTACTACATAGTATTTATATACTTACTGTGTGTTGCTAACATCTTCATTGCTGCAGCAACTCGTGCACTGAATATTTGAGCTGCAAATGAAACTTTCATTTTCTTCAATTCTTTACAAGTTTATTGCACGTTCTATAATCATTATCTCTATCCTCCATTGTGTATAATTTTGAGATATGGTCCCAACTGGCTATTTGTTTACCATATCTCCATGAATATGAAACAATATATTTAAAAAAATTGTTTCTCATGCACTTCAACATATGTGGAGGATCAAAAATAGGTACAACCTCTTCTCCATTTAATTCGAACCCAAATGATTTTTTATCCTTTCTTTGTGCAATATATTTCTGTTCTGTCTGTCTGTATAATTCATTAATCGCAGCACAATTAGGTCCCCCTTGATCACAAACAGTTGCCACCACTTTTAAGATTATTTCTTGTGCCTTTGAAATGACTTGCTTGAGTGAAGACACCAACAAGTGTGTTTTCATGCCTCCTTCATTAAAATAATAAGCCAAAGGCTGCTTCCATTTTTTACGGATACCCCGTGCCACAAATACCAGGACCTTATTGGCAAATACAGGTTTTCTACCCTCCTGTCCATTATCCTGAAAACCTGGTTTCTCTACAAAACGGTGCGTATTCGTACTTATAGCTGTCAAATTCCTGCATCTGATAAAGATGTCACTCTAAATTTACACTCAAGTATGATTTCAGTCATTGGACAAAATTATTCAAATAATACATAATATCGTCGTCGTCGCGGTAAAAGTCACTAAGTCCAAAATAACAAATTTGACAACAAGATGGTAATTTTGGACTTATGCATATTCAGTGACTTAGGCAATCTCTACGTTCTTTCTAGGACTTCGTTATTTCTGCCAGACTATGAAAACTGATATTGTGAAGCGATTAGGACACTTAACTCAATTTTAACAAAATTGGACTTAGTGAGTTTTGCCGTGACGACGACGATATATCATTGTAATATGGCCATATTACAAATTGTAATATATTATTGTAATGAAATATTTATTTTGTAGAACCCACAACCTCTGCTGCTGATATTAATGTGGAAATATTACCAGTAATGGAAACATTGACACATGTTTTAAATAATCCTAGATTTAGCACCGCGCATCATTTGACCCCTCAAATGAGTTGGACACATCCTGAGGTTCAGCATTCTTACATATTGGACTGTTGATAACAACTCTGTTATGTATAGGGTGGCTGGAAAGTCCCTTTACACTAATGAATTATTTTTTTTATACAATAAAGGGAAAAAATAATAACACAATTTTGTTTTATCTAAAACATGGGTGTGAATACCTGCATTGTCGCAACACAACTTGGTACGACGCCATGTTCGTATACTTATCCATCTCAGCATGCCCGGAGTTACTGACGTAAAAGCTGGGCGCACTCTGTTTCGCAAGTGCTCATTTGAAACATATCTGCATTTCTAACCTTTTCTTTAATGAAATTCCACAGTGAATTGTACGGCACTGTCAAATCTGGACGTCTTGGAGGCCGAGAAATTGGAGAACCACGTAGAATCCATCGGTTCGGGAAGATTTCATTCAGGCGTTTGTGAACAACGAGATTGAAATGGGATGAGGCGCCATCTTGTTGAAAAGAAATAGTGTCAGCAGTGCCCTGAGCTGTCGATTGCAATAATAACTTTTCTTTGATTATCTGAAGATAAATAACTGTGATAAGTTATGGAGCCTTCAAAAAAATATGGCCCAAACAGATAAGTTGAAATAATTCCAGCCCATGCCAAAACATAAGGCGGGTTTTTTTCACTTCCTTAAAGAAATGGAGGTTGTCATTTGCCTAGAAATAAACATTTTGATTTCGAGAAATCGCAAAATTATCAGTGAACAGAACATTTTGTTTGTCATATATTATGCTCTCGGAAAGTGTTGAAGCAGTAATTGACACGCTTCAATTGTAGACTCACTTGTGGCCACCATCATGTTTCAATCGCATATATTTTTGTCTGTCTGCGTGACCAGACAGGTGGCCTTGAAGATGCACATGCGCCGAAACGCAAATAAATATTTGCTAGGTGTTAAAACATTATTATTTATAAGGGAAAAGGGACTTTCCGGCCACCCTATATGATTGTATGCAAATGCAGGCCATAGACATCAGACCGTAAAACTGAAAAATATATGTATTCAATATTTTTGAAAAATCTATCGGATGACACCAAACACGACCACAGAGGTGGAGGCTTACTTTAAAATCTTAAATAGGAGCCCCCAGTTTTTATTGCATATTTGGATTGCTTATGTAAAAACAAGTAACTTTTATTCAAGACATTTTTTCGAATTATGGATAGAGGGTGCTATAATAAAAAAAAAGATTGTTGGAAATAGAAAATTAAATTAAAAAATGGAAAGTCCCCATTGAAATTGAAAACTTAACTTGGTTTTAGGGCCAAATCTTCACAACCCAATAGTTCCCCATAACGCTTGAGTAACTGCAAATTTAGTATACTTGCCTTCCCTACTATTATAAACATTCAATGATCGGAGAAAATGAACAAAATGGGAGTGGATACCCTTTCTGCAATCTTGCAGAGACTCTACAATATAAAAATGGACTGTTCTAGTTTTTAGAACTTTATATAGGAAAATAAAGAGGTTTTAAAGTTGGCTGGAACAAAAATATCCCCAATTCAAATCCTATAGATTATTTTGATTGCTAAGATTTTAACTTTGACTAACAATTTTAGTTATCTTGTTTAATTATGGTTTGAAGTAAGTTATAATAAATAAGTATTCACTACAAAATTGTTGTTTTCATATATTATGCTTCACAATTTAAATTAAATTACATATTCATAGCTAAATTGAAAAAAATTATAGGTCTCAAACCAAATAAAATTATAAAAAGAACATGTTTAAATTATTACCTCTCGATGTAGGCCCCTCGGACACCCTTTGGCTGGAGGATGTCGCCCCCAAACGCTTCTTGGATGTGTCCCGTTTTTTCAAGTTTATGATCTGGTCACCTTATGTTAAGGCGACCTGTTCTATTTTTATTTTTCATTTCTAGCTTCCTCATTCTGTTAATTCTTGAGTATTTTCAATTATTCTTTACTTTTAGAATCCCCTTGTGGTGTGGAGGTTGAGTTGGCAGTAGTATTTTTTAACGAAGCTACTTCTCCTTCAGTTATATCATTTTTTAAAATATTGTTAAGAGTTCCAACTGACATACCAAGCATATCAGCTCTTCCTCTTACGGTTAAGTCTGGAAATCGAATAAATGATTCTTTTACATAAGGAACATATATAAGCCTGTCTAAAGATGTCCTTAATCTTGCCTTCTTTTTGAGGGGAGCACCTTCGGCAAATAACTGTTGGTCCCACTCTCTAAGTGTATGGCGAGTTGGGTATTTAAGTTTAAAACGAATCATAAAATTATCTTTTAACTCTTCATAGGACATTCCAGTAAAGGCTCTTTCATGATACCACACAGTGGCTATAATTTTTTGTTCTCGGGTAAACGTCGGTAAATCCACCGTTACCGATTTTCTACTTTTATCGGATTTTTTCGTCCCCATTTTAAACTTATTTATTTATCCATCCTTATTAGTTCTGTTGTGAAAACTGTTTTGTATGTTACTCATTTTAAAAGGGACATACACATAAATAAAAACAAATAAGATAACCTTACTCTTCTTCTTCTTCGTTTTACAGTTTACAGCCGAACATGGCTTTTGACATGGCATTCAAAATAACCGAATCCATATCCTTTATATCATAGCCACCTTTACTTTACAAGCCATGAAGAGAAAAAGGCAACGTCGCAATTGATGACGTCCGTAGTCTGACTTTCGGACTACCGCTTTCGAAACTACGATTTTAAAGTACAAATTCTGGTAAAATTTATAGTATTTTTTGAGTAGAACAAGAAAATATTATTTATTAGAAGTTTGTACAAAATAATATTAAAAGTAATTCCTTGTAAGTAACGTTTATTATACAAAAAAAAACAATAACAAGATTATAAACGGGATTCATTTTTTTCGAATCCTAAGAAAACTAATAAGTATTTTTCAAAAATTTAAACGCAGAGTGAAAGACTACGTTAAGACCGATGGCCCAAAGTCCCTGAGAACTTGTATGTTTATTTTAATAAGTTACAGGGGTGAAAAACTAAGAAAATGTAGTGTGATTTTTAGTTTCAAAAATGTCATTAAAAAAACTTTTTATTCATTCCAAGGGACTTTTGGCCCTCGGTAATAAAGTAATCTTTTATTCTGCGTTTAAATTTTTTAAAAATACTTATTAGTTTTCTCAGAATTCGAAAAAAATGATTACATTTAAAATACAGGCGTCAAAATTTTGCATTGTGTTCCTTTCCCCTTAAAGTTTGTCGCACTTATTTAGAAACACCCTGAATTGATAAAGAACAAATCTAGTTGTTAAACATAAGCGAATTAATAAAAAAAAACAGAATGTTAAGAAAACCGGAGTCTATAGTTTGGTTTTAATTTCAGTATTTTATAAATGCCCGGTACACCATAAAAATTTAATTGGTTAGCAACAATATTATTATAGCGGTATTGTTAAAGAATTTAGGCTATAACATATTAAAAAAAAAATCACTTAAATCTGCCAACAGGTTTAGGAAATATAAGACATTAAAAATGACAAAATTTTTAAGTGGACGGATTTCTATATGCACGCAAGTTTATATAAAAATATATTATATTGAACTAAAATCATCTTAATAACATACCTTTTAATGTTCTTTATAATTTAGAGCACGAAATATTGTAAAATATTTAAGTTTCTCTGTAAATACAGTGAAAATTATTTAAAAACAAATGAGAACTGTCAGGATTAATCGGTCTACCAATAGATGTTGCCAAGTTTCAACTTCATGGCTTGTTAAGTAAAGGTGGCAAGTATCCTTTTCGCTGTGTCTAGGTATACGCTAACGTGTACGCAAATAAAAAAGTTAGGTACACGCTTAAACGTCATCAAGTCAGTGACGTCATTATTTAGCGTGTACTATGACTGGGTTTTTTGATACACGCTAATTTGAGCTGCGTGTATGCTGTGGTATTAAGTATCTGTAAGTATCGCGAGTGTCAGAGTGTGGTTAGAATTTGTCTAATCGCGTTATGTTTACACTTTAATATTGATTTGTAAAGAGTTTCCTTATTTTTTACTTGTTTAGTGTTTTTTTTTTAATTAACTATATGGAGTGTGGACAATTATTTAGTTCTTTTAATGAGTTTAACAACATTCTAAAACAGTATGAAAAGATAAGAGACAAAAATTCGTGATTAACGGTAGCAGAAGTAATAAGATAAAATATACGGGGCGATTGATTAGTGTGATAAAGCTCAGTAGATCCGCAAGTAATAGATAGCAATAAAAGTTAGTATCAAAAATTTTAGCAAACTTTGAGCTTCATATTACAAAATTACTAAAATTAGTTAGAATGTTACAGGGCGTTTGATAATATACTCTCGGACCAAACTTATGTTTTTTAAATGGAACACCCTATATTTTATTTTATGTTCGAAATCTTCTTAACTTCCATATCACAAAAATATAAAGGTTTATTATGTTATACAGGATATTTACAAAGTTATAACCAATTTTCTATGAAAATCGTAACAAGTTCAACTCCCTGTTATAAACTGGTATAATTAACTTACGTATAAAAATTATTTTAGCAGTATTTTGTATATATCATGTTAACTAATATTTATTTTGCTAACCTGAATATATACTTTTATATGCATATTGTTTTATTACAATTAAGTTTCAAACATCTGAATAGTTTTGCTTCCCTTCCCCTTCCCTTAATAAAAATATTTTCTATCAAACAAACAACAAACACTAAAAATATCAAAATAGCGTGTACCAAAATATAAAGTCACCGCGCACGCTAAATAATGACGTCACTGGCTTGATGAAGTTTAATTCGCGTGTACCTAACTTTTTTATTTGCGTACACGTTAGCGTGTACCTAGACACAGCGTATCCTTCTACATGTTCTGTGATTTACATCACAGATAATAGAATATTTAATTTTGTCATGTGATAATTTGCAATGTCACTGTCACAAGTCACAATCACTTGACATTCCGGGCGAGGTTATATTTTGGTGTAACAATTTTATTTATTATATTAAATAATTAAATGAGAACGAGAACATAGAAACATGGAAGCTAAAACCAATGCATCAACTGAAACTCCTTATAGTGTCTTTAAGACTATTTTATTATACAGCATATTCATATTAGCTTCACCTATAACAACATTTTTTGTTTCCAAGATAATATTGTTTGAAGGTACTGTAGATTTAATTTTATGTTTGTTTTTCCTTGATACCACTGATTTTAACTTAAAAATGATACACTAAAAATAAAAGAGAATTCATCAAGTTGATAACTAAATTAAATAAAAAAGAAAGTCATTTAGAAGCCTCAAATACTCATACTTTCACAGCTGTTTATGTAGCTATTCTGTTTATTCTCTATTATGAATGTGTCATTTTCTAATATTCCATACCAAATTCTAAGCATAGGCAGAGCCTCTGCATATTTCTTTGTAGTACCTAAGGCTAAATGTAGAGGATATCATACATACTATACTGCACAAATTATGGCTGCATGGTTTGTCAGGACCAATCAGGACTTTCAAAGCTATGACACAAGCAATTTTTTATGTAGTAGTGGGAATTGAACTCACATTATTCTGCAAAAAAGACAAATACACTTATCTTCTTGAACACTACCTAGGTTTTGAATAGGTATAGGTATTCCCATAGATATATAATACACTAGATTGCTCCCTGCCATCTTAAAATGGGTGACGGTTTGGACAGAGATAAAGGAGCCAATTAGGTCAGTAGCCTCTTTCTAATTCAACGAGAATATCGACAATGTGACTATCCCACTCTATCGAGAATTATTTTTTTGACAGTTCGAGCGGGTGGTGACCAGAAATCGTCGTTGGTTCAGGACGTGGATAATCGGGGTTCGAATCCCATACTAATCTTCTTTTTTTAATTTAATCAATATTGCATTTATTAGATATCACATCTCTAAAGTAAATCTATGCAAAGAAATATAATATATCAAATAATAAATGTTACATTGTATAATGTTTGATAGATAACTTGATAAAATATTTATTTTAGCTATATGTATTTTATACACTTAACTCAAAAGTGAATTAAAATGCTGGCACTGAAATATTCAACAATTTAGATTTTAAATAACATTTCTATTTATGAAACTATTATTACAATATTTTGAGAAGGTAGAAGCAAAACTATCCTATTAATTGACATCATTCGAATAAGGCCGACTTTATATTAATAGGGAACTACTTATATTTTACTATGCAGTTCACAAATTAATATTGTAAGGATAAGTGAACTTATAGTGAAGTGGAATTTATTGTTTTCAGTATCGTTAGTGAGAAATATCTAAATGTTGTAATGTTTATATAATTTTTGTGTTTTAATTTTATTTGTCCGTAGAAAGAATGACTTGTCCTATACATTGTATATTATGTCTTGAAGGATGAATAAGTATTTAAATATTGTTTGTATTATTTTTATTACAAAAGAAATAAAAGTACAATTCTACTGTAAACATATTTTGTTTACAGTAGAAAGTTTTTAATTATTAATGTGAGTATTATACTAAATCAAAACTACATAATGCTGATATTGATTGATAATTATTATACTACTTACGAGTATAATTTAACAATACCTACCTATATTAATTTATAGTATGTATTGCAATATTATAGATATCTTTATTTCAAATAGGTAACCTAATATACAAATTTTTAACTTAAATACATTTTTTACATATAAACAAAAGAAAATCAATTAATACAATGATTCACAATAAAAAAATTCAACAAAAAAATACAAGAAAATTGTGTACCTACGTTCACTGTCATTTCAACATAACTATTTATCTCAAGAAAAACCTTTAATTTATTCTTAAAATTAATAACAAATTATAATCAAAATTAATAATGAATTATAATCAAATTAACAAGTTCACCAACCAATAAAAGTCAATATAAATAAATAAAAAATATTGTGCACATTCTCTGCCAATTCAAATACTACTTTAAATTTTTAAGGAAAACCTTTAATTTATCTTTAAAACTTTTAGCTGTCCTACAGTCTTTTAATTCATTAGATAATTCTCTCTAAATATTAATGAATTCATTGAGCTGCTATAATTCATTTTAGAAAAGTATATGTTATTTTTATTTCGAGTATCGTGTATGTGTGTATTAGGAAACTTAATAAATTGCTGAAAATAATCGGGAGCTATATTGTTTTCAATTTTATAAACCAAAATCAATGCAAAATATTGAAACCCTTGATATACCGAAAACCAGTTCAATGTATTCAGCAATAAATTTATTGGTGTCAATCGGCCCATTCTTAATATTATACGCATACCACAATTTTGTAATTTTTGAAGTTGCCCCATTTTATTTAGGTTGAACAAATATAAGACTGATGCACAATAATCAAAATGAGGTTGGATTATTTAAATATATACAGTAAGTCTAGTTTCTAAAGATAAATTTTTTGCTATTCTTGTAAAAAAGTATAATTTCTTGCTGATTTTTTTGTGTATATAAACAAAATGATCTTCCAATGAAAGAGTGTTATCTAGTTGAAATCCTAAGTATTTAATAGTTCTTGTTATTTCAATCTTTTCACCATTTATGGATAAATTAATGTTATTTATATTGATTTTGTTATACTTATATCTACTGGTTACAATTAGAGCTTTTGTCTTTGATACATTTAATTTTAACTTGTTTAATGTTAAATAATTATAAACAGCCTCCAGAATTGAATTCATTTTTGCCACTGCATTTTCCAAGCATACATCACTACAAGCTATTAACGTATCATCAGCAAAAAATTAACAAACTCACAATCAACAAATAGATCTATATCATTCAAGTAGAGAATAAAAAGTAATGGCTCTAGGACACTGCCCTGAGGTACACCTATATCAATGTTAAGTTCATCTGACATAAAATTATTGAATTTAACCTTCTGCTTGCGATTTGATAGATAATTATTCAGTCAGTTAAAAACTCCACAACTAATGCCATACTGCCACAATTTTGTCAGTAAAATATTTCGGTCTATGGTCTCAAAGGCACTCTTAAGGTCTAAGAATACAGATACTACATATTTGTTTTGATCCAATTCAGTTTTAAATTTACTAATTGTCAATTGAAGTGCCGAATCACAAGAGTGTTGCTTTCTAAAACCAGATTGATTACTTATCAAAATAGCATTTGTTTTAACATGTTCAATAATTTTATCATATACAACAAGTTCAATCAATTTTTCAATTGGTGGTAGTGTATTGATGGGTCTGAATTCTTCAGCTTTCACTGTATTATTGATTTTTTGAATTGGTACAATTGTACTAACTTTAAGTTAATTCGGAATTTTACCAGTAGACAGACAAGTATTGATTAAATTTAATATATCATGAACTGAGCATTTACTGTCTAATTTATTAACATACATACATGATTCGTTTGAAGATACTAATTTAAATTTATTTATCGGTAGGTATAAGTTACTATTTTTATTACACCCGGTTTCCCTCAAATCCAAAGTTCCAACAATATTGTTGATACTTACAACAAAGTAACTGTTGAACTGGTTTGCGATTTCTTTGGATTTAATGTTCACTAATTTTTTTAATGTTCTCCACATTTCTCTGGGGTTGTGTCTAAATCTATCTATTTTGTTAAAATAATAAAGATTTTTTTTAGTTTTTAATAAATTAACAACTTCATTACGATATCTTTTAAAATTATACCACAACTCCTGTTTAAACGGTTCAAGTGCTGTTTTAAAAGTACTATAAGCATTATCACGTAATTTTATAAGAGAGTAAACTTCGTTATCAAACCAAGGTAGCTTTAAGTTAAACCGGCAGATTTGAATAGGTGCTGTTTTATTGATTTCAATCTCACAATTTAAAAATAACTCATTAAAAATCGAGTCAACATCAACAGAATTCAAATTCCAGTCATAATACATTAATTAAATTAGCTTGAATTGTCAAAATATTACTCTGACTTAAATTTATAAATTTCTTAACATTATAATGCTTAACTTTTAGTATTTCTTAGATTAACAGAAATAATGGAGTGGTCAGTTAATTTTGGAGTTTCATGAACATTTACTATGATATTATTAGTATTTGACAGGACATAATCTACCAGTGTTTTAGATACATTTGTCACTCTAGTAGGTTCTGTAACTAATTGGCAAATACCGTAGCTCAACATTTGATCATTTATTTTTTTGACATAAAAAGTACAATTGATCTAAATTGAAATCGCCCACCAAAATGAAAGAGTGGTTCTTTGAAACAATAAAATCAAAAATATTATCCAGTTCTTCCATAAACCTAGCATCTGACGATGAAGGCGAATGATATATGCAACCTATGTAACAAGTTAATGTTAAAAAATTAACTTTTAAAATTACACACCAATAATTTTTGTCAAGGACATACTTTCTTACAACAGAACATAGTTTTCTACTATACAACAACTATACAACATTTCTTTAGTCACTTTTAACATATTATACTAACACTCCACCAGTATACCGGCTTGATGAATCACAAAGAACACACATATAGTTTTCAATTCTTATTTCATTATCTTCTATGTCCTTGGTGGTCTTGGTCTCGCTTAATAAAATAACCTTCGGATTAAAACATAACAGACTTTCCCTAATTAGATCTAAATTTTGCAAAACACTTTGAGCATTTATATATATAACATCTGTATTAAGTTGTATATCACGTGCAATTTTTAGTTTTTTTGATTATTTATATTATTTTTGTTTACAATCGTGGGTCTACTATTAATGTATTTAATAGTTTTGCTATGGTCACCCGAATCAATCAGATTCTGTAGTTCATTTTGTATTTTTTATAGTACTCACGTTGCTGGTTGGTTTGATCTGCAAAGATCTTGATACCTGATTCCTTAATTAGTTGTTTATTTTTCAGCACAGACATAACCTTTTCTTTAGATGGTAGTATAACTTTAATTGGTCTAGTTTTCACTGGTGTAAACTTACCAAGTCTAAAAACTTTAATGCTCTTTCTGTCTATATCAAAATCTTCCAATATCTTGTTTACCGTAGTCAAGTCTTCAGCATTTCTGTCCTGTTGGGTCTTCATTTTTCATTTTTGATAAAAACAATCACAAGACAATTTACACGTTAATGTTGTTTATATGTTTTTTTTGATGACGTATTAACTTACTATACATACATTTATTATCTGCTAGATTTACTAAGGTCCGGTTTCAAGATGTAATAATATCTAATACACGCAAAAATAAACCAATTTTGTACTAGATCTTATTTTGAATTGGTTTTCTAGTTTGTGTGACATTTTAATTGTATTATGTACTAATGGACTTCGGTCCGTCAATAAATAATAAATAAATAGATAAATATTGATTAAATTAAAAATAAAAAAAATAAAGATTAGTATTAGTCCAGAAAGCCACTGCGCATCCGCTAGGAAAAATATTCTAATTCGGATTTTTTGCACAATCTTACTCAAAAAGGACTCCTTTTAACAAATTTGCATGTTGCCAGGACCAAAAGTTGGTCAAAAATTTTTTTAAACTTTTTTTTTTGTTTTTTTAGTTAGTGACGACGTCACTATCCCACTCTATCGAGTATTATTTAAATGTTTGGACAGTTCGAGCGGGTGGCGACGAGAAATGGTCTTTGGTTCAGGACGTGGATAATCGGAGTTCGAATCCCATATAGTCCAGAAAGCCACTGCGCATCCGCTAGGAAAAATATTCTGATTCGGATTTTTTGCACAATCTTACTCAAAAAGGACTCATTTTAACAAATTTGCATGTTGCCAGGACCAAAAGGTGGTCAAAAATTTTTTAAACGTTTTTTTTTTGTTTTTTTCCTAAATTTTTTTTTTTTGCATTGAACAAAGTTTTTTTTTAGGTTTTTTGGATCATTCCAAACAGAAAAGGTCTTTAGTGACTTTTCTCTAAAAATGATAGTTTTTGACATATAAGCGATTAAAAATTGAAAAATTGCGAAATCGGCCATTTTTAACCCTCAAAAACTATGTGAAAAACTGAAAATTTGAATGTTACCAAGGTAGGTAGATATTCTTTAAACATCGATTGATGAAATTCCGAAGAGTTTTTTGCAATACAATATTCAAAACTCCTTTGTTTTTTAATTTCTACTCAAGCGTGCGCGACACTATTTTCCACCGACAGTATGGTGCAAATGAAAGGAATAAATTCGTTATCTCGTAAACCGGCGACTTTAAGGAAAAATCCCGAAACAGGTCGATTTTTATTTTTAGGTTATGATATTGCGGCATATATGGTATACTAGTAACGTCATCCATCTGGACGTGATGACGTAATCGATGATTTTTTTAAATGAGAATAGGGGTCGTGTGCTAGCTCATTTGAAAGGTTCTTCAATTATCTATTCAGTAATATAAACATTTACATAATTGAAATGAATTTCGACTCAATTTGAATTCATTGAAATGAATTTACATAATTATTTATACAGGGTGTCCAAATAATTTTTATTAAATTAAATTATTTGACAAAAAAGAAGTAGAAGGATACCCTGTATAAATAATTATGTAAATGTTTACATTACTGAATAGAGAATTGAAGAACCTTTCAAATGAGCTACCACACGACCCCTATTCTCATTTAAAAAAATCATCGATTACGTCATCACGCCCAGACAGATGACGTCACTAGTATACCATATATGCCACAATATCACAACTTAAAAATAAAAATCGACCTGTTTCGGGATTTTTCCTTAAAGTTGCCGGTTTACGAAATAACGAATTTATTCCTTTCATTTGAACCATACTGTCGGTGGAAAATTAAAAAACAAAGGAGTTTTGAATATTGTATTGCAAAAAACTCTTCGGGATTTCATCAATCGATGTTTAAAGAATATCTACCTACCTTGGTAACATTCAAATTTTCAGTTTTTCACATAGTTTTTGAGGGTTAAAAATGGCTGATTTCGCAATTTTTCAATTTTTAATCCCTTATATGTCAAAAACTATCATTTTTAGAGAAAAGTCACTAAAGACCTTTTCTGTTTGGAATGATCCAAAAAACCTAAAAAAAACTTTTTTCAATTAAAAAAAAATAATTTTAGGAAAAAAACAAAAAAAAAACGTTTAAAAAATGTTTGACCACCTTTTGGTCCTGGCAACATGCAAATTTGTTAAAAGGAGTCCTTTTTGAGTAAGATTGTGCAAAAAATCCGAATCAGAATATTTTTCCTAGCGGATGCGCAGTGGCTTTCTGGACTATATGAGATTCGAACTCCGATTATCCACGTCCTGAACCAAAGACCATTTCTCGTCGCCACCCGCTCGAACTGTCCAAACATTTAAATAATTTAAATAATACTCGATAGAGTGGGATAGTGACGTCGTCAATATTCTCCTTGAATTAGAAAGAGACTACCAACCTAATAGGCTCATTTATCCCTGTGGAAACCGTCACCCATTTTAAGATGGCAGGGTGCAATCTAGTGTATTATATTATATCTATGGGTATTTCACATCCTGTTCAAAAGTGTATTAACTCAAAATTTACCCTTTTCCCCCAGAAAACTCTAATATGGCAAATGGCAACTTTAAAAATACTTCAGTATAGATCATCCCAAACCCTTTTTTCAGTGCGTCACAGATTATCTAATTCTCTTTAACGCGTTACAGTTGGAAGTGACCGAAAAAACGTGTCTCTGTGATTATTATACATTGAACTTAGAAAATTATGTATTCCTTAACGGGTATTTGCATATTAAAATGTCTTATACTTATAGATGTATAATTGATTGGCGATTACAATACTCAAATAGATAACCAATCAATGATGTGAATAAAGATAATTTGACACAAAAGTAATCGATTGTGACAGTATTTTCACAAAATCATGGGGTAAAATGACAATTGTAATTCCTAGGTTAGTATTTTTCAGCGACGTAAATATAAATATTTAATGTCATTGGTATATTCGGACAGTGTATAGTGAAATTTGATTTTATATTTATTTATTTTTACATTAAAATATTTTAAACATTCGGCAAATATTTGTATAAAAAATATTGATGTTTATAAAAATATTCTGACAACTGTCAGTGCCAGATTTAACTAAAATGTCATGTAATGATTTGTAACATTCTTACAATCCTATATGACGTCAAAATTAATGAGTCACTGAAAAAAGGGTTTGGGATCTTCTATAATAGATGGAACTAAACTATATGTCACAATTAAAAATTAAAGCTCAAGGTCTGGTATAGTTCGTCCGCTATAACTTTTCCCATGCGTCACGATTCATTTTCAAACAAATTATGTCAAAACATAAAGTGAAACGTACGCCGATGTGTGTAGTATATAGTATACAGTATACAAAATGTATATACACATCGACGTTCATTTCACTTCATGTTTTGACTTAAATTGTTTGAAAATGAATCGTGACGCATGGGAAAAGTTATAGCGGATGAACAGTACAAACAGTACCATTTGAACTTGTGACAAGTTGTGCTAGTTTCCTGTGAAACATATTAATTCAAAAAGCAACCATAATACTTATCATTCAACAATTTGGAGTTAGACCCTATATGTCTACTGAGCTGAACCTATTAACTTATGTAGATTTTTTGTTTGGCTTCCTGGAGAAAGAGTATTAAGTTAACACAATTTACACTGATTTCTCCAAGGCATTCGACAGTGTTTCTCATGGTATGATGGTCCATAAGGTCAGAATGATTGGTGTTGATGAACCAACGATTCCTTGGTTTAGCAGCTACTTGTCTAATCGTAGACAGACAGTAAACATTGGTAATTTTTTTTTCCAAAACAATTCTTGTTCCTTCAGGAGTTCCTCAAGGCTCACATCTTGGGCCTATTCTATTTAACATTTTTATAAGAATGTTTTTCCTCTTCCCTCTTTTTGCTGTTTGCTGATGAATTAAAGTTGAGCTGTCTGATTAAATCTCCCAATGACTGTGATAAACTTCAATATGAGCTAATCAACTTGTTAGATTGGTGTACAAGAAATGGGATGAGTCTGAATCCATCTAAATTTAAAGATATTACGTTTTCTCCGTCCAGATCCCCAATCAAACTAGAATACAAGATTGGCCAGCATTGCCTTGATAATGTACCTTTCATCAAGGATCTAGGTGTCACTTTGGATGTAACTCTACAACTTTTCGATCACTTAAATAATGTAGTCAACAAGGCATTTCAGATGCTTAGCTTTATCAGAAGAAGCACACAGGATTTTACTATGATTACTGCCTTAAAAACTGTTTATTGCTCTCTTGTCCATCCCCATCTTGAGTATGCATCCTGTGTATGTTAACCTTTTTATGGTGTGCATATTGAGACCTTGTGTCGTGTTGAACATAAATTTCTAAAACAGATTGCTTTCAAATTAAACATTTTGGACAACTACAGTGATGCAGATTTACTTACTATATTAAATATGCCTCCCATGCGTCATAAGAAGAGAGATCTTATTACTTTTTACAATATTCTGCATGGTACAGCTGCTGCTTCTTCTTTGCTCAATAAAATTAATATACATGTTCCATCTAGACCTACCAGATCTAAAGCTAGTTTTCATTACCTTATACATCACACTAACTATGGATTTAACAACTCTTCATATCAAGAACTGCCAGATTAGCCAATCAATATGATAACATTAATATAGGATTCGTTAAAGACAATCGTAATAAAAGTCCGTTTGATGTTTAACATTTTTAATTAATAAAATAGATAACTAAATTATAGATACTATTAAATTGACGAAATGTAAAAGTGTTTGTATAATTGCGACTAAAATTTTACGTGTTCTTATTCTTACAAAAAGAAATGTATTTATAGATAATAATTTGCGTCTAATCAATATTATAACCGTCTTGTCATAATACCCGTTTATATTCGTCTTTTTCTATTATCCCAAAGAACACGTCCGTCGCGTTTCTCATGTTAAAATCGACTACCCATCGAACCCTCACGCTAAATAAAATTCTTTTACTGCTAATCTCCCTCTTCTCATGGTTTAATTCGCTTTGGTACCCTATTAAACTATCCTATTAAAATTTGTTCAAAGGGCTCTACTTGTTATTTTTATGTCTTAAGGACGATTAAAAATAAACACAATCTTCTTACCGCCACCCGCCGATTGGTTCCACCCATCTGTCCATACATCTGTAACTGTGGGCGTCGACGGACGTTCGTTTCGTGTTTGTAGTACTAATTAAAAAGAAAATATATACAGGGGTCTTCAAAATTAAGATAAAATATTTACAATTTACATTAATTTATTTAAAACACGTTATGCAGAATTATTCTTGGCTTGAGTAATTACTAGGTTTTTTTATTAAGCAATTCAACATCTCAGTGATCTCAACATTAATTGTAACTGGGCTTGCCCGTTGATAAATAATATAAATAAAACTAATGTGTTTATAACATTTCTTTTGGAAAAAAGTGTTATAAATCAAATTGGTATTATAAAACAATTAAGTATATTAAGATTTTGGAGAAAACTGTATTATTTTTTTTGTAAATATTTTTCCAATATAAATTTAGACAAATTCAGATTTATCCTAACTAAAATAAAAAAAAAAATTCTTCTTCTAGTTCCATGACCGTTATCGATCGTTGGTTGTCATGTTGGCTACCATACTAGCTATCGTGACTTGATTGATAGTAGCTCTGAATAATGATGTAGTCAATTTTCCATATCATTGCCTTATGATTTTTCAACCATAATGTTCTTCTAACAGGACCACATTTACCTCGCATCTTTCCCTGAATGATCAGATGTAAAAGATCATAAGTTTCAGGGTGTCTCATAATGTGACCGAAGTATTCCAGCTTGCGTCTCTTTATTATATTGACCAGTTGTGTTGTATAGTTCATTCGTCTAAGTTCCTCCTCATTTCTAACTCTGTCGACCTTTTTTTTGGGAAGGAGGAAATCTTCATAAGACCGTCAGGGTAGACCGCAGCACCCCAAGAAATTAGTGTTCTGCCCTCTACCCTGGTGTGTGGGATTCAGTCCGCTTGCCCGATTCAGACACCCGTGAAGCCGAGCGAATCAATCGTGAAAATGCAACTGCCTACCCACTAAAACCCCCTCATTCCAGCCGTGGACACCCGGTACGTATTTTTAACAAACGTTACTTCAGATGCCCCGCTGCTGACCCTATCTCTACTCCATGTCGGTGGAGCCGACTGTGAGGAGTAGTTAGTTATTCTTTTATTTGTTCTAGAAATAAAACATTGAGTACTGTGTACAAAAAGAAGAGTATATGAAAAAAGTTCAAATAAAACGAAGTGTACACAACTGAAATAAAATAAAGTAAGATAAAATAAGTATTCATAAAACATTGTAAAGATAAAAGTGTATAGATAAAGGTGTATAAGTAAAATAAATGATAAAATATCCTTGACGATGTCTTCTGTCACTCTCTCATCTCCCATCTTGTCTCGCTCTCTCTCGCGTTTCCTTTTTTTTTATTATCTCTGTTATTAGGTCTACTATCACGTTGAAATTTTCTTTGCTTTGCATGGCTACATTCATTATAGTCTCTGGTGTTATCTCACCTAGTTTTTTTCTCATGTCTTGTTGTTTATCGTGGAAAACGTTGCAATGGAATACACAATGCTCTGTGTCGTCACGCACTCCACATTCTATACATAAGTCATCTTCAGTTTTCCTTATACGATATGTGTAAGACCTGAATGAGCCGTGCCCGGTCAGAAATTGAGTAAAAAAGTAATTTGTTCTTTTAAACCTACATTGGTACCACCCTTTCACATCTGGAATTAGTGTTTTCGTCCATTGTGCTTTTTCTATCTGTTGCTCCCATTCTTGTTGCCATTCGTTTAGCATTTGCTCTCTTACCTCGGCTTTCACTCCTATTAGGTGACCGTTATCATTTTCGTATATAATCCTACGCTCTTTTGCTAGGAGGTGAATGTGGAGCGTACCCGCGATCACCTGTAGGGCTATCGTCGATGTAGTTCGGTATGCACTTACTACCTTCAGGAGGGGTTTTCTTTGACTTCTCGTTAATATTTCCTGATATTTTTTGTATCTCAACGCTTCAAGCCATACAGGTGCCCCATATAGGAGGGTGGATTGTACTACCTGGAGATACAATTTTCTTTTATAGTTGCTAGGTCCGCCTATATTTGGCATAATCTTTGTCATAGCAGCAATTCTCTGTTCAGCTTTCTGAACTGTATTTATAAGGTGTTTCGTGTATCTCAAACCTGAATCAAGGTGTATGCCCAGATATTTAGCACAGTTACTCGGTTCTATAATGCTACGATTTAAATCAAAGCTCAAAGTTGGTCTCTGTCTTGGTCCCTTTAATATTACTATGTCTGTTTTACTACTTGCCAACTCTAGGTCATTCTCTGTCATCCACCTGTTGACTTTTCTGTAACAACTTGTCACCTTTTCTTCAATATCCCCGTTTATGTTAGACTCTATTAGGATTGCAAGGTCATCTGCATATGCTATGGCGTAGGTGTCTTGCCCATAGTCTATTTCCAATACCGCGTTGTACAGTACATTCCATAGAGTAGGTCCCAAAACGGACCCTTGCGGTACTCCTGATGAGAGTTTCATGTCTGTATTATATGCCACATTTAAATATCCGTTTGTCAGATATTTATTTATAATATTTATGATGTAGTCTGACACTCCTGCCACTTCGAGCTTCGTTAGTATGTGATGCCAATTTGCAGAGTTGAAGGCGTCCAAGGCATAGCCTCACTTTGAGTCCACACAAAAATATATTAGAAAATAATTAATGCAAATATTTTGTTTTTGCTCTCCTGTAAAATTTCATTATGTTGAGTGGCTACATGTTTTGGAACAATCATAAATTAAGAATTTTTTTTTTAAATTTAACCATAAATTTAACCCTTTAACCATACAGTGAGGACGTTTAGGTTGGAATACATTAATTTTCTCAAGAATGGGCAATTTTGGAGATATATCCCTAAACAGGTCGATTTTATTTTTGAATTGTAATTTTTGGCATATACATCATACTAGTGAAGTCATCTCCCTGGGCGTGATGACATAATCAATAATTTTTTAAATGAGAACAGGGGTCGGGTGCTAGCTCGATTGAAAGGTTATTTAATTCTCTATTCAATAATACACTAAGCATCAAAATTAACGCACCACCTTAAAAATGGTACATTTTTGATGTCTCTTCTTTCCTAAACCTGTTGTCCGATTTTAGTGATTTTTTTAGTATTTTATAGCTTTATACTTCAAGAATATCAGTGTAATAATATTATTGCTAAACAGGTAAGTGCCATTGTATACCGGGTGTAACAATGATAGTGTGTTTTTTCCTCAAAGTTTGGAACACCCTGTGGAATATTCTAGCGCATATAAAATATTGAAATTAAAACTCGACTGTAGCCTTAGCCTTTCTTAACATTTTGCTTTTTGATTCATTCGCTTATGTGGGATATTAAAAAAGTTAGGAACTTTAACAACTAGCCATGTTATTTATCAATACAGAGTATTTCTAAATAAGTGCGACAAACTTTAAGGGGTAATTCTGCATGAAAAATAATGACTGTTTGCTTTATAAACATATGTCCACTGTCCACAAATGCTTCGTTTCTGAGATACAAGATGTTGAATTTTTTCTTACAAACTGACGATTTATTTATTGCTCTAAAACCGGTTGAGATATGCAAATGAAATTTAGTAGGTTTTAAGAGGTAGTTATTGTGCATTTTTTGACATACAATTAAGAATTTTATATTCACCATTGGCGTGCATACGGGATGTATCTAAAATGTTTATACCCGTATGCACGCCAATGGTGAATATAAAATTCCTAGTTGTATGTCAAAAAATGCGCAATAACTACCTCCTAAAACTTACCAAATTTCATTTGCATATCTCAACCAGTTTTAGAGCAATAAATAAATCGTCAGTTTGTAAGAAAAAATTCAACATCCCGTATTTCGTAAACAAAGCATTTGCGGACATATGTTTATAAAACAAACGGTCATTATTTTTTCATGCGGAATTACCCCTTAAAGTTTGTCGCACTTATTTAGAAACACTCTGTATTGATGAATAACATTGCTAGTTGTTAAAGTACCTAACTTTTTTATTATCCATCATAAGCAAATGAATCAAACAACAAAACGTTGAGAAAGCCTAAGGCTACAGTTGAGTTTTAATTTCAATATTTTATATACTCTAGAATATTCCACAGGGTGTTCCAAACTTTGAGGAAAAAACACACTATCATTGTTACACCCGGTATACAATGACACTTACCTGTTTAGCAATAATATTAATACATCGATATACTTGAAGAATAAAGCTATAATATACTAAAAAAATCACTCAAATCGGACAAGAGGTTTAGGAAATGCGAGACATCAAAAATGTCCCATTTTTAAGGTGGTGTGTTAATTTTGATGCTTAGTTAGTGTATAAACATTAACATAATTAAAAAGTAAGTTATCAATCGAAGTAGCACAGAAAACGACAATAAATATCGTCTCCATACCACCAGATTGACAACAGGTGAAATACTTTCTTTGGTTACACCTCCTGAGATTTGCAAAATTTATAAATCACACAGGATGCCGAGGAAATTAAAATGAGAGAATTTTAAATAATTCACAACTCATCTGCTCAGCGTGGTAAGTTCCAACAAGAAAGATTCCTTAATACTCCTACAAAAGAGTAATTGAATTACAAATGTATAAACATTTTCAATTGCTTTGCAACACGAAAATGCAGCAGCTGCATAATACTCTGGTTAAATCGGAGAGTGCAGGAAGAGTCTATACCGGTTTTGGAGGTCTTTTCCCCCTTGTTAGTAGTCCCATATCCTCTTCTCTCCGATTTCTCCACGTATCATACTTTGGGCCCTTCCGAATTGCAAAGAAAGAAATGTCACGGGTGAACTAGGCCATCTACCGAAAAACAAAGTAAGTTATCAATCGAAGTAGCACAGAAAACGACAATAAATATCGTCTCCATACCACCAGATTGACAACAGGTGGAATACTTTCTTTGGTCTGAAAATCTCAGGAGGTGTAACCAAAGAAAGTATTCCACCTGTTGTCAATCTGGTGGTATGGGAACGATATTTATTGTCGTTTTCTGTGCTACTTCGATTGATAACTTTGTTTTTCGGTAGATGGCACTAGTTCATCCGTGACATTTCTTTCTTTGCAATTCGGAAAGGCCCAAAGTATAATACGTGGAGAAATCGGAGAGAAGAAGATATGGGACTACTGATGAGGAGGAAAAGACCTCCAAAACCGGTATAGACTCTTCCTGCACTCTCCGATTTAACCAGAGTATTATGCAGCTGCTGCATTTTCGTGTTGCAAAGAAATTGAAAATGTTTATACATTTATTAACATAATTATTTTTTTAGGGTGGCCAAAAAATAATTTTTGAATTAAATTAGTTGACGCAAAAATAAGTATGTATATAATTTATTTATTTTAAAATACATTTTACTGCAGTCATAAAATAGAAAAAAAAATGTTTATTTATTTGACAAATAAACATTTGCCTTTCGCTTAAATAAAATGTTCAAACTGCCAAGAGCCAGGTGGGTGCCAGCTTTAACTTTGAATTTAAGAGAAAAACAATATTTATTTGTCAAATAAACATTTTTTTCTGTTTTCTGACAGCAGAAAAATGTATTCTAAAATAAATAAATTACATAATTTAATTCTCTTGGTCTCAATTAATTTAATTAAAAAAATTTTTTTTGATACCCTGATGAGCTATCACATGATACCTATGACCACATTTAAAAGAATCATCGATAACGTAAATAATAACGTAATTTAAAAATAAAAATCGACCTGGTTCGGGATTTCTCTCCAAAATCGCACATTCTCGAGAAAATGAATTTATTCCAACCTAAACGTCCTCACTGTATAAATAGTTTTATACACCCTAATATTTTGTAAGGTAAATTTAATTATGTTTTAGGTATTTTAAGAGTTACATCTATGACAGCTAATATTTGGTCTGCAGTATTCGCAGTCGTGATGCTACATGTAGCTGTAGGATTGTATATTTTGCGAGCTTATAAAGAAGCAGATAAAGTTAAGGAACAATAGTGTACTATACGTTTTATATTTAGGTGTGTTGTTAAGTTTTACTATAAGATATTTTTTGTGGTGTATTAAGTACACAAAGTATTAAATTTGATTTTATGTTAAATCATCTTTTGTAAATAGTTGATGTACTTCTGAAATGAATTAACTACATAATTTGAATAAAGCATTTTTATCTGACTTCTGGCTAAAAAAAATTGTTTTTCAGTTTAAGGGCATTTTCAGTTAAGGAATTTTGTCATGCAAAATTCCTCCAACCGGGGTTTAATTGAGACAGAAAGTACCGGCCTTAAGTCCATTATTTTTAACCAGAAAAATTTAATAATATAAAGGTTCTTTTAGAAAAATTGTTTTTTAACAAATAAATTCTTTATTAAATTTTCGAATCCTTAAGTTATGAACCCTCGCTTAGGCGATATGCTTTTTCAAGATAGATGGTTATTGTGCTGGGGTAAGTTCAACATCAGCTTGAGTTCTCAACACCTGAATATCCTAGCTCATCTTCTCTTCTGTTGTTTTCCTGTACCAAGTATGCAACGCAGAGGTGTAACCAGGATGATCCTAAGGGGGGGGGGGGTTACAACTACTTGATGGTCTCTGGGGGTATGGAATAGTAATGTCGTTAAGCGTATAGAGCTGAAAGTACATGCAAATGGGGGGGGGGTTATAACTCCCAAACCCCCCTGGTTACGCCTATGCTGCAACGAAAGTATAAGTTCCTTGGATAATAAATTATTCCCTTCAGAATTTTGGCTTTTTATTTTTTTGAAATATTAACTTTTACAGTAAATTATTGTTTACAAGAATTCCTCACTGAAAATCCATTTTTGAAGCATCATTTTTGTCAAAAGTTTTTTTTAAGTTATATCATTTCTAGAATTTAAGTGACTCTTTTTTGTATTTGTTTTGATATTTCTGGTAATTTTGTTGTGTGTACTACTTGTACACATAACAGCCAGAACAGCAATCAATCATAGGAATTCGATTGCAGATATTCTTTAAAGAATTCTATTATCAAAGGCAAAGTTTTTCAACCTAATAAAAATGTTTTTAAAAGATATTTAATTGAAAAACCTATTGGACCATTTTTCTGGTGGCACCTCCATGGCTTCTAAAAATTGCAAGCTAGATGTATGCTACAGTGAAGACAAGAGGGAATTCTAAAAGTTGCAATTCCCAACCCCGTCTACAGCTTGGTAAATTCCAACGGAAAATGGACCTAGTTACTCTGTAGGAGTAATACTAATAGAAAAATAAAAATGTATACCATTTTTATTCAGTTGCAAGGCGAAGGCAAAAAAATTCTATCATCATTAATAGTATAGGTACTTATTATTATCCTTTTTGGGTCTTATTATCCAAAACTGTAAAATGAGCCTACTGGCTGCAGTAGGTACAACAGATCTGCAATAGACAGCTGCCACAAAAAAAATAATGTGTGTGTACTTTGTACGCACGTAAGAAGTTATACTCTATTATTATGATTTCAACGAAATTAATATACTTATCAGGTTGTTTGTATTTTATTTAAATATTAAACTAACTTTCTTTACCTACCACTTTTAAAATTTTTTTATTAAAACGATACCAAAAATATAAAAAAGAAAAGAATATGAATCGTCCGTGATTTGAACCCGGGACCTCTTGATCTCCGGTCACACACTCTACCACTGAGCAATATTCCTTTTGCTTTGACAGGTTACAAGATTTCTCATCCTCCTCCTCCTCAGTAGTTTCCTCATTGCTGAGTGTCGTGATTCCCTATAATACGAGCAACTCTCTCTTTCCATCGGCTTCTGTCCTGAGCTTCCCTCATGGATTCAGAGCATGTTTTTCCACTGGCTTTCTGTACTTGATCCGTCCATCGATTAGGTGAGCGACCTCTACTTCTGCGCCCTTCAACGTTTCCCGAAATTATAAGTCTCTCAAGATTATCATCTTCTTGCAATATGGCCGAAAAATTTTAAGACGGTGGAGAGGCAAATAGAGGAAAGTCGAGTCTGAATATTAAGCTCTTGGAGGATTGAGTGATTTGTTCTGTGTTCAGTCCATGAGATCCGAAGCATTTTTCTCCAGCACCACATTTCAAAGGCGTCAATCCTTTTTCTGTCGTCCGATTTCATTGTCCATGTTTCGGATCCGTAAATAAATATGGGAAAAATGAAGGCACATACTAATCTTATTTTGGTGTTCTTCGACAAGGAGCGATCTTTCCAGATTTTCGATAATCGACTCGTAGCGTTTTTGGCCATGCCTATTCTCCTACGTATTTCTGTTTCACAAGATCCTGTATTACTGATGTATAGGATCCTAGATAATTGAACTCGTTAACCAATTCAAACTGGTCTAAGGCTCCTGTTGTCTGAAGTGAATTTGAATAATCTACTATCATAATTTTTGTTTTTTGTTTATTGATCTTGAGACCACATCTATTGCTTTCGGCTTCCACTATAGCTATAGCAGGCTGGACGTTTCTTCTTCGGATGCAGTTATTAATGTTGTATCATCTGCATATCTGAGATTTGAGATCTTCTTTCCTGCGATAGAAATACCGCCATTCCATTTGTCGAGTGCTTTTGTCATATTCCCCATAGAAATTAAAAAAACTTGGAGATAGGATACATCCTTGTCGGACTCCTACCTATTTTAAAAAGATTTCTCATACATACTGACAAATTTAATAGACCAAGCGAAGTATACAAAAATACTTTAAATATACTTACTATTATTATAAAATATCTTATTCCCGAGGAAGACAAATCCAAAGACACAAAAATTATAATAAATAATACATTTACTCTATCTATCTAATCAGCCCTAAACATCCATCCTTGGATATAGGCCTCCTCTTCCTTCTTCCATGCCTCTCTATCTTGGGCAATTTGCATCCATTTTGACCCAGTGTGTTTCTTCAGGTCATCTGACCATCGCATCTGTGGCCTTCCCCTTTTTCGTTTGTGGTTCCATGGTCTCCAATGTATTATCATCTTAGTCCATCTTTCATCCTTCTGCCGTAGGGTGTGTCCGGCGAACTTCCATTTAAGCTTTGCTACTTGGGTAGAGACGTCTTTCACTTTTGTTTTGTTACGGATCCATTCGTTTCTTTTCCTGTCTGATAATTTAATGTTCAGCATTTGTCTTTCCATGGCTCTTTCTGTCTTTGCTATTTTTTCCATATTCTCTTTTGTAAACGTCCATGTCTGAGAGCCATATATTAAAACAGGGAGTATACATTGATTGAAGACTTTTGTTTTTAGGTATTGCGGGTATTTTCTGTTCTTTAGAATATAAGACAGTTTTCCGAATGATGCCCAGGCCAACCTTATTCTTCTCTTTATTTCTTCGGTCTGATTTTCTTTATTTAATCTAGTGATTTGTCCTAGATATATATATTCTTTTACTTGTTCTATTCTTGTTTTTGCCACTGTAATTACTAGTTCTTCTTGTTGATTGGTCATGGTTTTTGTTTTACTGTAATTCATCTTCAGTCCTATCTTTGTCGATTCTCTATCTAGTTCTTCCATCATTCTTTGTAATTCTTCACTTCTTTCTGCTATTAATACAATATCATCAGCATATCGTAAGTGATTCAGATATTGCCCGTTTATGTTTATACCCAAACCATCCCAGTGCAGTTGTTTGAACACATCTTCTAGCGCTTGGTTGAATAGCTTGGGCGAGATGGTATCTCCTTGTCTTACTCCTCGGTTTATTTTAATAGGCTCCGTTTGTTTCATTAGCTTAATAGTTGTTGTTGCCTTATCATATATATTTGTAATTAAGTCGGTAT
Source organism: Diabrotica virgifera virgifera (assembly GCF_917563875.1). Taxonomy (NCBI): domain Eukaryota; kingdom Metazoa; phylum Arthropoda; class Insecta; order Coleoptera; family Chrysomelidae; genus Diabrotica; species Diabrotica virgifera. Next base: position 165,857,867 of record NC_065448.1, read on the forward strand.
ATCTGTAGTCTATTCTGCTGTTTTGTAGGGAATTCTTTACTGCCCAGTGTTCCACACTATCAAATGCTTTTTCGAAGTCAATAAATGCCATGTATAGCGGGATATGATATTCGTTAGCTTTTTCGATTAATATCTTCATCGTTAAAAGGTGGTCACTTGTACTGAAGCTTTTTCTAAATCCGGCTTGTTCTCTTGCCTGGTATCCATCTAATTTAGTTGTTAATCTGTTTGTTAATATCTTGGTTAATAGTTTGTACATTACATTTAGTAAAGAACATTACATTTACTAAGAACACTAATATATCATGATACAGTGGCGTGCGGTGACATTTTCGGAAGAGGAAGCGATTCATTTAGGGTTTAACAAATATTTTCTTACGAGGGTCGAGATCAAAATATATACCTACTTAATAGGTATATACCTAATGTATTACCTGTTAACTTATATCGACTAAAAACAAGAACTACAAAAAATTAGGTATAGTGTTTAACCCAGTCTGAGAGACATGCACACGCCTTGAGAATGAGATTCGAGTGATACAAATTCATTGAGGCAAGGAGGATTTACTCTTATAAGCGGGCGTCACTCCATCCCGCCCCAATGCTTCATACTATCCACTTCCCCTCCGATAGCACTCTGATGCGCTATATGGGCTCTCTATCAGAAAAGTGCTTATGTGGGAGTCCTGGATACAAGGACTCACAAACGAAATCCTACCCCGATCAATGCAGGTTAGTGACTCTAGTGACTTAGTATATCGTATATCTAGTGACTTATCATCGATCTGTACTGCTTGCTCAGGGTCGAGTCCCTGCTCCAGGCTTGCGGTTTCTTTAAACTTAAAAAGAAGAGTTCTATTCAAAATTGTTTTTATATTCCGATTTCGAATCACCTTCCATAACACACAACTTTCAACAATATGACACTTATTTACTTATACTTGAGTCCTATTCTCTTATCAACCAATGCAAATTTTTTGTCGATAACATCGTCGTAAAATTTTGGATTTTCTGATAATTGTTTAATAAATGCACTCTTTTTCAATGGATAATAGGGCTAACTTGGAAAGTCTGTCTTCACTTGTAAAATTTATTGTAAAACTTTTGATGCGTTTTAATACTGAAAAACTTCGTTCAACTGATGCACTTGTAGCTGGGATAGTTAGTACCTACTACTTAATTCACACAACTTGCCCACTTCACACAGAGACTGATTTAAACCAGTAGTATTCAAAAAATTCAACCGATTCCTAAGTATTTCTTTTTATCACTAATTTCAAGTGTTTTATAAATGACATTTAACTGACAATGCAAAGCTAGATTATCAAAAAAATCATAATTCTACATATTTTATTTCTTTAAAATTTTCAAAGTGATAATTCATTTGTTGTAGAATATTATCAAAAATTTCGATGTATAATCGTCGATAGGTCTCTCTTTCGCCGACAATATCAATCATCATTATTTTTCTTTTAGGTTGGAAGCCCATATTTTCAGCTTTGCCCCAAATATTTTTAAACAGCTCGTTTTTTAATCATCATAAGTCATCAAATTGTCTTATACAAAATGCAATGTCACTTGACTTCGTCTGTAAAATGTCGTAGGTACTATAAAATATCAGTAAAAGGAAAAATCTCAAAATGTCAAATAAAATATTAGTAAAAATATTAAGCAAAAAATTGAAATCGAGCCATTTGTACCTAAATACCTACCCCTTATAACAGCAGTAACAGACTCCGCTTCTCGTTTTCGGAATCGGTCGGACGAGCGCTTCCAGGCGTATCAAAATTCGCGTGAAAGGAACATGACTAGCGGGTGAGGTTATTAAACCCTGACCAATTTTTGAACGGGACAAATGCATGACAAGCAGCGATTTTGAGATGCGCTTCCGTCGGGACCGGACTGAATCATTGAATTGTGTGCTTATTTGAGACCGTTCGTATGCGATCAATTTTTAATAATGTTTCAATGCCTATTAGTTACATAATAGATTACTTAGATTAGGGAAACACTGTTGATAATTAAATACTAATTAATAATATATGTATTTTCTTATATGGAAGTATAGGGAAGCGGTGCTTCCCCCGCTTCCATGGACCGCACGCCTCTGTCATGATATATGACTTATTTGCGCTGATACATACATATCTTGAAATATTAGCAACGAAATATATACTGTCTGTGTGCGCATGCGCTCGGCATTATATTATTTCACTGTCGATCGTAAAGAAGTATAACTTCAAAAAATCATTTGTTTTGCAGACAAATCTTGTCAAGCATTTCTCTTATCAGACAGACTAATTGACACTTGTTTTGGATATATTTGCTAACATTATCTGCATCATTCCAACTAGTTCCTCTATCTTTGCTTCTGGTTTCTGTCAGAACAACACGTTCTGGAACTCTCAAACTTACCCTAATAATGTTCTTTTCCTTTCCTACCACTATCAATTAGCAAAGTAAGAGTGTGCTCACAGAACACATATCTCAAAAAGGTAGATTCTAAACATTTCATTATTTAGATGCTCTACCATCAACTGAGAGGCAGAAATCGCCAACTAAACCACACAGAGTTAGCACAAGAAACAAAAAACTATGCACTGCAGAAAGTTTCAAGAATTGCATAAAAAATTGTGAATTTGTATTTTACTTCAACACATTGGTGGACACGTATTCATAAGTATATGCATATGAAGATGTGTCCTCGAATAGGTTAATATCAAATTTTACCACTAAAAATTCTGCAGACAAACTAAGAGAGTCATTAATATTCAGCTCAGTGGAGTGCTATTCTTCAAAGTGTGAAATTGAATCAACAAGGGAATCTACTTGTTTTATGGAATGATCTCTTGTTTATTTAAGTACACATTTCCATCAATAGTACCCCGCTGAGCTGAATGTTAATGACTCTCTTAAGCAGAAAACCCATTATGAACGCCCCTTCCGGCACGGCACACAGTCCAAATTCATTTGTATAGATTTGAATGCAACGTAACCCATTATGAGCGGTCAGCTCGGTTCGGCACAGTCCAGCACGCAAACGGAACGGCCGAAATTCTCATAGGAGAATAAAATCCGTTGAAGTCGAACGGCCAGTGCGTGATGATTGTTGCTAAATGTTGATTTTTTTAATTGAAAGCGCGTTGTTTGTTTTGAAATATGGAAATATAAAATTTGGTTTGAGACATTTGGACACTAAGACAAATATTTGAGAAATTTTGGATCATCTTTATGCGGGAAAAGATGATGAAAATCGCCATATTCTCTTCTTTTTTTAATATTTCGTGAACCCAAAACCGATGTTTCCGTCGTAATTTTGCATTTTCGTGTGTTTCAATCTCAACACAAATTTCACTTAGGTACTAATTTTTCCTGCTTTAGTTTGCTTGCAGAACTATATAAGTAAATGATCCATTAGTATGTATATACTTTTTATTTCTTTTCCTTAAGCCAAACAGTATATCAAAGCTATGCATAAACTTGTATTTAAATTTTATGGATATGATGAGTAATACAAATTACCTCATAGCTGGAACCTACTACATAGTGTTTTACTATAAGGATCTCATATTTAGTAGAGGAAAGTCGCCAAATATGGAATACCATATGAAAACAGTTTAATATGTTATGACAAAAATCAGTCATACATTTTTATGTAGTAATTAAAAGCCTTCCGCATTAAATATCTTAATTAACAAAAAAAAAATGAAAACAGTTTAATATGTTATGACAAATATCAGTCATACATTTTTATGTAGTAATTAAAAGCCTTCCATTAAATATCTTAATTAACAAAAAAAAAATAGAACAAAAAACAAAATCCCAAATGAGTAACCAAATATGGAATAGGTAACCATAATTCACTTGCAGACATCACAGATATATGTATCAAACTCTGGACCAGCACAATCATTATGAGCCCACACATTATGCACTTATTCCACTATTCCATAATTAGGCACCAACAACTGTCCATATTTGGATTTGTACATTCGTTCAAACTAGTATCAACATTTTTTCAAGTCGTCATGTTTTAATTACAGAAGGTCATAAAATATTAAAATAAAGGTACTATCGATATACTCAATAGCATAACAAGTCTGTATTCATGCATAATAACCAATAATACTCGTTGAATATATTTACCTTTGAAAATTTCTGCACAATGATAAAACAAAACGCGCCTGCCAGACACGTATCGTTCGCGCATCTGAGAGAGGTGTGAATACGATAATAAAGAGAGGGACTGAATAGAGGATGATCTTGTAGTGCACATTCAACTTATATTTTCGAAGAAATCAAGGAATTCCATATTAGGGCACTATTCCATATTTGGTTACTTTCCTGTGTTATTAATCTTATATCTTTGTTATGGTAGGCGGGTTAATCCAAGCAGGGATTTTTGCAGTTACTCGAGCGCGTCAGATTATTACATGGGGAGAAACCTTGTACCCTGAAAATCTACCTCTACCATATATTTACTCTTAACGCAGGGGAGTTCGTTAACAGGGGACCGAAAAAAAATCTATCCTTAGAAAAACTCGAAATCATCAGATTAAGATAAGGTAAGTTAAGTACATGCAAAAGAGTATATTTCAAAAATCTGACGGTATGAGCGCGTAAGAAAATGGGTGGGTCACAAAGTTTCACAAGAAAAAACTGAATATTTCGAGAAATAAACGTCAGATCAAAAAACTAAAAAATACTTGTTCAATATTTTTCAAAAATCTATCGAATGATACCAAACACGACTCCCCACAGAGAGGGGTGGGTGGTAATCTTAAAATTTTAAATAAGAACACTGCGATATTTCACGAAATGAACATCAGAACACCAAAAAATATTTTTGAAATATCTATCGAATGACATCAAACACGACCCCCACCTAAGGTGGGGGGTTACTTTAAAATCTTAAATAGCCTCCATTTTTTATTGCAGATTGGGATTCATTACATACAAATTAGTAACTTTTATTCGAGACATTTTTTTGAATTATGGATAGATGGCACAATAAAAAAAAATCGATTGTTGGAAATGGAAAATTATATTAAAAAATGGAAAGTCCAAACTTAAATGGAAAATTTTACTTAACTTTTTTTGGTTTTAAGACCTACTCTTCACAACCCAATAGGAAGAAGAAGAATTTATTCAAAAATTAGGTCCAAATCACGTGATATAATATGGCTGCTGGATGGCGAAACTGTCATCCATAGGCGTATCCAATGTTTAAACCACTTCATATTTAATTTGCTATCACAATTTCACAAATTTCGCTACACAATTAACAAAAAAACAAAACCAAACAGGATATTCTTTACAAATTTGTCAATATTCAAGGTAAACATTAGATACGCCATGACCACCCCCCTTAACTATGTCTATGGCCATGTCAGTTTAGCCATCCACCGGCCACCACTGACATTTCATTGGAATCCCTAATTGAGATATTTTATAATATGTAATATACAATTTAAATTATTTGACAATAGAAAAGTGTTATACAATATCAAGTCATAATAATAAAAATAAAACAAAAAAAAAACACTTAAAATATTCCATTACAATACAAGCATTAAAAATACTACATTACTCAAAATATTACATTAAACTACATGCAGTTAAAAAACACATTTAGAAGCCACATGAGACATTAAATACGATTTGCAACATAATTCTTTAAATTTTTCCTATACATGTTCATTGAGGTCTTCAACTTGAGTTCCATTGGCAACTTATTGAAATTATCAAAACCTTTATAGAGAAGTGAGTTCATAGCACCTGTAGTATTGGTTCTGCTGATGTAAATATTATTAGAATTTCTCGTAAAATAAGGGTGAATATCTGAATTGTAACTAACAAGATCGAGAAAATATTTAGGTGCCAATCCATGTACAATTCTAAAAATCAATATGGTCAAATAAAAAAGGTCCCTATAGGTCCCCATAGCGCCCGAGTAACTGCAAATTTAGCATACTTTCCTCCCCTACTAGTAAGAAATTGGATAACAGTTAAATTCCTCAACAAGATTTGAAAAATCTTTATTGTTCTAAAAAACAAAATTGAATGAACCAAGAAAATTGAATGCTATGCTGGATCAACGTTGTAACCGCCAATAGTTTCATATATGGGTTTTCCATAGAACAACATTCTATATGCTCAATATAATAATGTACTGCCGACCATGGGGAATATTATGAGACTTTACCTTATGCATCCTGTAGTCTATCACATTAAGCTCATAAAGATTCCTTTTTTCTAATTACGTATTTTTTATGGGAAATCAGCCACAATTTTACTAAAAAATGAATTTATTAACGTTTCGAAGCCCAAATCGGGTTTCGTTGTCAAAATACAAAATACTATTAAAATAAAACGTTTTATTTTATTATTTTATTTTATTTTAATAGTATTTTGTATTTTGACAACGAAACCCGATTTGGGCTTCGAAACGTTAATAAATTCATTTTTTAGTAAAATTGTGGCTTATTTCCCATAAAAAATACGTAATTATAAAAATGCCACAAGGAAATAGCTTCAGAACAACATTCCTTTTTTCAAAATGATCAATTATAAAGTGGTTTTTTTTTTCAATTTGTCAAAATCTGATTTGGCGTTGTTGTTCCAGCATAGTGTTCAATAGTGATAATTAAAATTAACTAATCAATTATTGTATTAAATTACATAGGATAGTGTAGCACAATTAAAGCATTGTTTTGATAAATGTTCCAATGTGATTATAGATTATTTTAAGTATTATCATCTTTGCTTTCATTATTCTTCACATCAACTTCAGCCTTGTCAGCGACATCTTCTGTTTTAAAATTTGTTAAAATAGCTAAATGAAATTCCTTCAAGTCTGATTTTAAAATGGTGTGAAGTGTAGCTTGTGTAATGCCAAGATATTTAGCTCTAGCCATTAATGACATATCAGGATTACGAATCAAAGATTCTTTTACATATGGAATATAAACCCATCTACTAACGCTTCTATGAATTGGTTTTTTCTTGTTGCTTATAATCTCACTTCCATCCTTAAACAGCTTTCTTTCCCATCTCTTAAGAGTATTATAGGAGGGATATTCCAAATTGAATCTGGTACGAAAGTTTTGGCATAACTGTTCATAGCATATTCCTGTAAAAAGCCTTTCATGGTACCATACTGTTGCAACTATTTTTTGTTCCCTAGTATAGGTAAGTCCATGGTACTTTCTTACATTTGTGTGATTTCTAGTTTTCTTTTTGGTACCCTGCATATTTACCATTTATATGTACTTAACATTTAATGGTTTATTATGACTATATTATAGATATGAATTATTTCTTGTGAAAGAATAAATCTATAGAATATTATTATAATTTCATAGCATCTCTCCCTCTCTATAAAAACAAAAACATTTAAATTATATTTACATTGTACAGTACAGCAATTCTTCTTCTATTTTTAGTTATTCGCGCATGCTACATTCATGCATACACGTGCATCCATCAACACATTTGGTAGTATTGCAAAATACTTCTAAAATAAACACTCATCTTGTTCATTGTTCAAGACTTATCTTTTACACACTAACTAAAAAAGTAACAAGTAACCAAACACATACAGTTATATCCCAGTATATATATAACAATATGAATATGTATCATAGGGTACACATCAAAATAAGTGTGAATTTATTGTTGGTGTACAGCATGTGTACAGCGGCAAGAAGAAGCGCGAATCTGATATTTAACCTTTAATCTTGACATTGACACTTCGTGTTGTTTTTGTTTACGTGCGTCTCGTGCAAACATCGATTTTGGCTGCCGGCCGTTGACGTCTGTCATTGAAAATGACAGATTACAGATTTGACAGTACTCAGTACTTATACCCAGGGTTGTTAACTCTACGGATTTTTCCGTAGATCTACGGATTTTCGATATTATTTCGGATTTTCAGATATCGACCACATTTCTACGGATTTTTCAGCTGCAGCCATCAAAAAGCTAAAATGAGGATTTTTTTACTCTTAAAGTGTCATTCTTCTTCTTTTTTGGTCTATCAAGTACCATTCTTCTTCTTTTTTGGTCTGTCAAGTGCCACTCTTCTTCTTTTTTGGTGTATAAAGTGTCATTATTCTTCTTTTTGGTCTGTCAAGTGTCATTCTTCTTCTTTTTTGGTCTGTCAAGCATTATTCTTCTTCTTTTTTGTCTGTCAAGTGTCATTCTTCTTCTTTTTTTGGTCTGCCAAGTGTCATTTTCTGTCAGGTTTCTGCATTACGGATTTCTACGGATTTTTGAAGCGCCCTCTACGGAAATATTCAGTTGCGTTGTTAACAACCCTGCTTATACCATAGAGAAATAACAACAATCAACAACTTGTTTTTATTTCTCTATGACTAAATACTTCCAAAATAAACCTAAAATTAGATTAGAGATAATAAAAAAGGATCTAAATGAGAATAAGAATAAGTAGATTGAATAATTGAATCATCTTGCAAACAATAAAGGATATAAATATGGGGAAATGTGCGAACATTTACATTGTATGTATTATATATCTAATGCTTTAAAGAACTCATCCTAGATGAAAAGAAAAATTTATCCGCCTCCACTTGCAGCGGTTTATCATTAATTCCTCTGGTTGTTCAATATTTAGAACGGATAAATCTGATGAAATAATACTTCTCCACCATATCTTTGATTCCCCAGTGGTTGCTTTCCTGTGGGATCTTCTTGCCAGACTAGCTTTACGACATGCTGCTCATGTCCGGCCCATCTTAACATTTCTGACTTAGCTATATCTGGTTGGTTATATAATTCTTCGTAATCCTCACTCTGTAGGCGTACTTAACTGGTCCATATGTTGCTCTAACGATTCTTCCTTCTGCAATTTTTGTCATTGTTTCACATTATAGGTCTTATTACCGAATGGTAGATTCCTATTTTCATACTGCAGGATACATTTTTGTATTTAATTTGATACAAACAATTGATACTTTCAAATTGTTTTTTAACAATTTGGTACTTTCTATTATGTTGGTAATGTGGTCAGAGGTGATCATAGCTCCCAAATATTTAAACTGATAAACCCTTTCAAAGTGGTACTGGCCCATTGTAATGTTTTTCCCTATTCTTTCTAACTATTCCATTCATATTGTAGTCATATATTTTGTTTTATCCTCATTTATTCTGAGGCATATTTTTTTCTTAGTCTTCCTTGATATTTATTGTTCTCTTTCCTACTATATCTATATCATCAGCGGCAGCCAGTATAATGTAAGGCCCTTGTTTTCTAAAGAGGAATACAATGCCCTTGCAATACTCTCCAAAGCAATGTTGAAGAGTAGTGGAGATAAGGCATCTTCCTGTTTGAGGCCTGTTGATTGTAAAGAATGTAGACAGTTTTACTTCAATTCTTAATCTGCTTATTTTAAGTCAGTTGAACTACATACCTAGAATTCTGCCATTGTAGTTAACTAAAAGTGTCAAACCTGTGTATGTCATTTATTGGCCAATTGGTGAATGTTACTATCATGATATACAGTGATGAGCACACTAAGAATGGCAAAATAAAGCAAAAGGTGGAAAACATAATACATTGTGAGGTAAAAAGAGATGAAACTAGTAAAGGTGGAAATTATTACATTACAGAGTTCCTCACCTTTAGACGTATCGGAGGAGTATGTCAACTGTCACTGTGATAGGAGAATTTTATAAAATACTTCTATCACAGACGCCTAAAGGTGGGAAATTATGTATTGTTAATGCAATGTTAATTTATACATTTATATTGATTTTTTCCACCTCTACTAGTTTTATCTCTTATTATTTCACAATGTATTATGTTTTCCATCTTCTGCGTTATTTTTCCAGTTATTAGTGAGCTCATCACTGTATACCATGTCTATACCCATTCAATACTCTATAGATAGGTACTGTAAAATGGCTGAATAGTGATGGAAAGAGTAAACAAATGTTTTATTCTATAAATATTTTAATAGGTATTGTTAGGTTCGGTTTCACCAACAACAAAATAAAGCAATGAATAGTTATTCGTCGAATAAAATTTATTAGATGTTTATATTTTATTTTGTTTTAATATAATTTTGATAATTTACAGTTAAACTGACGAATAATAATTGATAAATTAATAAAATAAGATATTGAATGGGTTGCATATGTGAGTCCATATTAAATATAGTAATGAAACACAGACCTACTCACAATCATTTAATTATACTTTGACGACCGGTTTCGATCTCTACAATATACAGATCATCTTCAGGTCGGCGTTACAAGTAGTTAAATGCTACAATAAGAGAAAACTTGTGTTAGAACAGTGTCTGATTGAAGAGATGGTAATAGAAAGCAAAATTTAAAAATTTTTAAAAATTTATAAAAATTTTTTTTGAAATAAAGGTTTGCAACTGTTGACATTTCAGAATATTGGTATATACAAAGGCACACCTATGAGTAAAAATGCTCATAGGCATGTATGTGCAAATGGGTGCATACAGTATGTGAATTTGTTGAGATTAAAATTTTTAACCATTAAAAAGCAAAATAAACATAAGCTGACTTAAATATGCTTCCAAATTCAAAGTAGTAATAATAAAAGAGATAGTAATATTGTTCTAATCTACTTACATGCCGTTACAAGGATTGCGTTGCAACTTAGTTGTTGTCATATTAGTACGTCCAAATTATGCTAATTGGTTTGTTGGGATAGTGATAGGGTAAACAGACATGTTACGTAGGTTAAAACACAGTAAGATTTCGAATTTGGAATGGATCCTGAAGGAAGATGCGTATGTGAAACGGGTGATGTTTTGTTCGAATGGAGAAAGACAATGCTCCAGGGGTTGCGTATTAATTGTAGCAAAGTATGAAATGTTATTCTAGACTCTTGTACAAATGTGATGGTCTTAGCTCGTAGATGTTATACGATGCGGGCAGAGGTCAAAGCATAGGAAATGACAAATAGGAAATTGTTGTAATAAATTAATTTAATTTAAGATGTGTTGTTCTCAGTAAATTAACTGAGGGATGTCATAAGTATAATAATAACATTATAATATTATGAAGTAGTTTTATAAATTTTTTAAAATTTTTAAATTTTGCTTTCTATTAACATCTCTTCAATCAGACACTGTTCTAACACAAGTTTTCTCTTATTGTAGCATTTAACTACTTGTAACGCCGACCTGAAGATGATCTGTATATTGTAGAGATCGAAACCGGTCGTCAAAGTATAATTAAATGATTGTGAGTAGGTCTGTGTTTCATTACTATATTTAATAAAATAAGTCTTATTTGATGTTAGTGAAATGGAGAAAGGTCAGTTTATTGGTCGAATAACTTTATTCATAGAATAAATTACTATTTGTCGTTCGTGAAACTGGCCATTGACAGATAAAGTTTTGATACAAATATATTCTATTTGAGCCTAGACAGTTTTATTTACAATTTCCTTAGATTCATGAAATATAGGGGGTGTAACAATATTAAACATTTTTTATGTACCTACTTATAAATCATAATAATGGTTATTAAAAAAACCTCCCAAATCTATTACAAAAATTTATAAATATGTGTGATCAAAGCTGGTATGAATATTTACAATTTCAGAAGTATTATGTGCGAGTCCATCTTTAATGACAGTTTCTTCAGCTAATGAAGGTTTATTAAATTTCAGTTCAGATTTTTTCTTTTTGGCCTTGGTAGAATAAAGACGATGTTGTTGTACTACCTTTTGTTGTACATTCACTTTCTCTGTAGTTTTTATTACAATAGCATCTTTATTCAACAATTTTATAGCATTATCAGCATGCCTTTCAATTTTTGAGTAATCTTCTGGGGATACATCATTACCTCTACTCAAAATCCCTATAATACATTCAAATTTTTTTATTAACATTTCATTTTTTGAAATATTGGGAACTAAATTTTGTGATTTACGTAGTAATTTTGAAACTTCATCATTTTTTGTTTCTGAAAAAGTAGGCAGTTGTTCTGTATTCAAGTTTTGAATTAAATTTTCTCTTACACAGGCATGAATATGTTTACAAATATTTAATTTTATTGTGTTATCATTGCAAGAACATTCAAAAGTGTGAATACACACTTTACACTCTGGACAAGCTAAACAAGGAATAGTACATGTTGCCTGTATAAAAGTAACATGGTATTGTACAAGAGTATTTTTTGAAGAGGATACCAACCAGTGCTTATCTTTTTCAATTGTTTGAATAGAATTTATGGAGATACCTTGACTAGCTTTATGACTAGTATTTATTTGCTGTATTTTTTCGGTTGTCTTATTTTTTGTGATATTAATTAATCGTTTAAACAAACTATCTCTAGCTACCTTTAACACAGCATTGATAGTTTTGTCTAATCTTTTTACCTTTCTACCCTCTAAATATATATGTTTAAGTATTTTGTGATACGATTCCAAGTACATATTAGTATTTATTCCTAATCCTTTTCTAAAACAATATGCCCAAGTTTCGGCTCGATTTGCATAATGTGTTTTAAAGTAACTACCAAATGATTTGGTATCATCATCACAGTCTAATTGTTTAATTATTTGTATTAAGCTAGATTGAAACTTGATCTTATTTGGCGTGATTTGCAGTACTTTTAAAGTTTTATATACTAATGATTTTTTATTTACGTCGCCTATTTTATTTAAATTTTTGCGCCAATTTTTATCAATATGCCAACTACATAATAGCCTGTGATCAACTTTTCCCATAACAGAAACCCAAGCATTGTAAAATGCTGGAGCATCATCTGACATAAATATTGACGATTTTATTATACCAATTTTTTCTTTTAATTTGTCAAAAAACAAGGTAAATATATACTCGTCAGAACGATTGGAAAAACAATAAGCAACTGGACACCCTGTACCAAATTCATCCACACACATAATTGTGTATAGTTGAATGTCATAGGCATTAGTCCCATGAGTTCCATCTATGCAAATCTTATTCTCTCCAAATTTTGAAAACTGTTCAGCCTGAAACGAGGTCATTATGATCAAAACAAAATCACTTTGTTTCAATAAGGTGCTCGTATCTTCTTCATTTTGACCTTTATAATATACTACAGGATTATCTTCATTTGCCTGCATTTCAGAAACCCACATCTTCACACTAATAGCATCATCTTGATGTCTTTTGGTGGAATAATCAATATTAAAATCTCTAGTGATGTTATGCAAATCTTTTCTTTCCAAAATTAACAACCGTTCATTACTTTCTTTGTATACATTATCCCTTATTGTATCTAATATGTGATTAAAAGACACTCCTTCTTTTAGTTTTCCTAAAAAAAAAACTATGTACAAATTTGTTTGTCCCAAGAGTACTTAGACAATTTACAGCAGTAAAACAGGTGTGTAATACCTACCAGCTATTTCAGCTCTTGTATTACTGCTTAATGAAATATGACCTAATTGTAACTCGTGGCCAAAATGTGTTTTCCAATACTCTACTTTTACTAAAGAAGGCTTGGTTAAACTTCCAGTCATAGTTACTTTCATTCTGGACGGACAAGCTTTATTTATTTTACATGAGCCTCTTGATTTTAGAGCTCTGATATGTTTGCCTCTAGGAACATAAGAATACGAGCGATGACAATTGTTTAGGCAATACGTAAAGTATCCTTAACAATAGTAACCTATACTTATTGTACGGTTATAGAGTATATTCCCATAGGTAAGCTGGTTAAGAGTAGATAACGATTTTTCATATGTAATTTAAAGTATTATCTGCTCTTAACCAGCTTACCTATGGGAATATACTCTATAACCGTACAATAAGTATAGGTTACTATTGTTAAGGATACTTTACGTATTGCCTAAACATTTCTGGTCCTTCGAGCCGGATCATATTAATTATTTATTAATTAAATCCTCAAGGTCCTTCGTATTTGCATATTTTGATAATCTCTATTCTGAGAATAACGGTTTTTCATTTATAGTGTCTTTCTGTTGCATTTGGAAATTTCCAAGCCACGCCGCCCCGGCACAAAAATAAAATATTCCTCTCTTTCTGCACTCAAATTCTCAGTATTTAACCCAGCACGTCTCTACAATAGCTGGTAGGTTGTTAAGCCCGGTCTACACGTGCAATTTCAGAAACTACTTGCTTTGTTCAAATAAAGGAGTCGTTTTGTTTGTATGAAAAAATATTTGCATATATTACATTATTTTATTTTCGTAAATATATTTTTCTGTTTATAGTATACAAAAAGTGTACTCATTTCTTGGCTGATAGTACGGGTGTTATAATTTTAACATTGTTTGTTCAACCTTTTGATTTAAATTAAATTTATAATTTTGAATCCGATTAAGCCTGGTTCACAGGTTACAAAAATTATTAAAAATAATTTTGTTTTCTTGCATAAATTGTAAGTTTTTGCTACATTTAGCTTCGCTTAAGCTCATTTTACACTTCTAGAAAACTATAGAAAATAAATAATTGTTTTTTCCTTCAATTTAATTAATTTAAATACTTGTTAAGGGTGTCTCACACTTGCTGAAAAATACCCATTTTGGAAAATTGCATATATTTTGAAATTTTATAGTTTTGCATTTCATATACTAATCTGCGCTCATACAGGGTGATACTATTAAGCCAATCTCACACTATTAAACGTGTAATATATAATATGTTGTACATATTCTCTCATTTTCGCATCGATTTATAGGTTTAGACATTTGCAAATAATCTATCTAATCTCACATTCTCGCAACATGGCTGACCGATCAAAATATAACCGACAGAGGCTCACCGCAAAACTTGATATAACCAAGTTGGCTGATTCGGTTCCCACAACTCTTAATTCTCTAAACAAATATAAAATTCGTGAAATAATTTCACAACTCAAACATTCTTACGGACTTTTCCGCGATGCTCAAAATGTGCTGGAGACGATCCCCGAGGAACCTACCCCCTCTACTGATTCCTCTGTGGTTTTTGATAAATATTTGGATACAATTTCTCTATTGGAAGAAAGGTTAGAGGTCATTGAAAGTTCTAATGTGACTGCTACCCCCTCCCTCCAATTTGACCCTAATTCTTCTCTAACCTCACAGTCTATGGCTAGGCAACGAACAGTAAACCTCCCTCGTATTCAGTTAAAACCATTTAGTGGCTTAGTTACTGAATACAATTCATTCATTGAGACCTTTGATACAATAATAGGATCTGATACTACATTAAGTGATCTGGAAAAACTCATTTACCTCAAAAGTTTTCTAACTTCCGAGCCTTTGACGCTTCTCGAGCATATCCCACTCACAGGTGACAATTACAAAATAGCCCGGGATAACCTGACACAAAGGTACGCCAACTCTAAATCGCTTATCAAAACTCTCATCTCTCAAATTCTTGATGCGCCTCCTATTTCTGGAAACGCAAATCACTCACAATTAAGAAATTTTCATACGGTCATGTCAAATAATTTCAAGGCCCTATTGAACTTGAATAGGCCCCCTTCAGATCTCTTGCATTTACTTCTCATACATATCGCTACTCAGAAACTCGACGCACCTACCATTAGGGCTCTTGAGTTCCAATCCGGTGGTAGCCAAGCTACCCCTGATTTTGTCCATTTTCTAGGGGAAATCGAGACACGCGTTGTTCATCTTGAGAATATTCAATCTCAATCAAAACTAAAATCGACTACTACTTCCAGACACTCTTTACACCTAGCCTCAGACACTTCTACCAGTAACCTTTCGCCTCGCTTAGGTCCTAAGAAATGTTCCTATTGCAACGACTCTCACTCGATCTACTCTTGTCCTCAGTTCAAGCAGTTGAATTCTAAAGAACGTTTTAGTTTTGTCAAACAAAATAAATTTTGTATTAATTGTCTTGGGTCTCACATGCTCGATCAGTGTAAATCCAAATTCTCTTGCATAGTTTGTAAATCTCGTCATCACACGTTGCTCCATTTCGACAAAACGGGTCATAGTAACCCTTCCGCGGCTGTTGGCCAACACAACTCAAATAATCATAATAAAACCGCTATCTCAAATAACTCCCATACACAGGGTAATTCACAACAGGGGCCCTCACATGTTAGAGCTCCTGAAACGGAAGTTAATCTTCAAAATTCGACTCCACATTCAATGGCTCTATCTGCAGCCTCGCTTGATAATCATTTGGTGTTATTAAGCACACTCCAGGTCTATCTTGTCGCTCCTAGCGGCAAGAGGGTCTTCGCAAAGGCACTTTTAGACTCGGCCTCACAGGTTTCATTTATTAGTGCTGACCTCGTAAAGGAACTGTCACTCACCACTAGAGATGGAAAATTACGGGTCAACGGAATTAACTCCACCTCATCCTCGTCTCAATCTATTGTAGATACAACAATTTTCGCTGTCGCTAACGACGTTCCTTTTGACATCTCGTGCTCTGTACTCCCAAAGATAACAAATCCGCTTCCTCAAATTTCTATTTTAGCGAGCAAACTAAACATACCCTCAGAGATACCATTAGGTGATCCGATGTTCCATGTAACATCCCCAATTGGTATCCTGCTCGGTGCAGACCTGTATAACGATATCATTCAACCTGAAATAATTCGTTTGGGAAAAGGTCTTCCCGTTCTTCAACGCACTCTACTCGGGTACACGATATCAGGGTCAGTTCCAGACTTTGCTCTTAAGTCGAAAAATACTAAAAAGGCTTTGGAATTTTATTCAAACTCTCTCGTTACTTGTTGTTCTCATAACACTCCTTCCGCCGTAAATGAGCCGGTAGTGTCCAACGAGGAACTATCCGATCATTTACAAAAATTCTGGGAGCTGGAAGAAGCCGCTCCTCAGAACACCGATCTCATTAATGATCACCCCGCTGAAATTAATTTTGTAAAACATGTTAATGTTCTCCCCAATGGACGATATGAGTCCACACTCAATCTCAAACTCCCTATCGAAGATATAGACATGGGAAATTCGTTTCTCTCGGCAAAAAGACGTTTTCTCAGTCTCGAGAAACGTTTTCAACTCAACCCTGATTTATTGGAAAAATATCAGGACATTATATCGGAATATCTCAATAACGGACAAATAATTCAAGTGCCGTTAAAAATGCTAAATGACTCAGGTAAACCTAATTACTTTCTCCCTCACTTTCCCGTTTTCAAATCCAACTCTACTACTTCCACTCGTATAGTTTTCGATCCAAACAATAAATCGTCTACGGGAATCTCCCTCAGTGACGTCATAGACAAAGGTTATGTCGTCCAACATGAACTTTTTGACATTCTCGCTAAGTTTCGTCAGTTTAAATTCGCACTAGTAGGCGACATCAAGGCTATGTTCCTACAAATCGCCATTTGTCCCACTGAAACATTTCTGTTAAATTTTCTCTTTAGGGACAATATTCAGCAGCCTTTACGGTGCTATCAATTTCAAAGATTACCCTTCGGGCTCCCAAGTAGCCCATTTATCGCTCAAAGAGTTATCAAGCACATCGCTGACAACAACAAACATACCCACGAACTTGCTACTAGTGTTCTGCAAGAATCTATCTATATGGATGACCTGATCAGCGGTGCTGACAGTCTTCATGAATTAAGTTGTCTTTTCGAACAATTAACTTCTTTGCTAGAAACCCATGGTTTCCTCCTCCACAAGTGGAACTGCAGTTCTTCAGAATTTCTGTCTCAACACAATTTAAATCCCGTCTCTGAAGTCAGTCTTAACTTCACGGGATCTGATAAAGTCTTAGGCATATTCTGGGATTCAGAACGCGACCACTTTTCGTTTAAAACTCCTATCTTCAAATTGGCTAATGTTGTTACTAAACGTACTATTCTCTCCTACATTGCTACTTTGTATGACCCGCTAGGATGGTTATCCCCTGTCCTTGTGAACGCTAAGCTCTTGATACAGGAAATATGGTCCCAGAAATTGGACTGGGATCAACCCATTGACTCACCCATCATTATGAAAAATTGGCAAAACCTCTTATCGACATTCAAAACTATAGAAGAGGTCAAGGTACCTCGATGCTTACTTTTACAAAAGAAAGTTGTTGATGTTCAATTAATTATTTTCACCGACGCATCGGAAAAAATATACAGCACTTGTGTGTATCTCAAAGCGACATACTCAGACTTTTCTGTATCGTCGCGGCTTATCGCTTCTAAAAACAAAATTTCTCCGCTAAAAAATAAACTCACCATCCCCAAATTGGAACTTTGTGGAATAGTGTTGGGAGTCACTCTGGCTCATAGACTTTTTCACATCTTCAAGAAAAATTTGAGTATATCTTCATCTCATCTCTTTGCTGACTCTACAATTGCCTTGTCTTGGATACTTTCTAAAAAACACATTTGGAACATTTTTGTACAAAACAGAATTCAAAAGGTCAATTCCTTGTTGGAAACTTTTCCTTGTGATTTCCATTTCGTCAGAAGTCACGAAAACATCGCTGACCCCGCTTCCAGAGGGATAAATGTCTTTGATAATCCCCAGACCACCGAAGACTGGTTATGCGGACCTAGCTTTATTAGAGACAATCCCATCGATTTTTCTCTTCATCAAATTCCTCATTTTCAGGATGATCTTCCTGAATTAAGGAAGTTAGTTGTCTCAAACATAGCAACAAATCACGAACTCAACGACACCTTTGAAAATCTATTCGCTAAATCTTCTTCTTTTCGTAAAATTCAAAGAATTGTCGCTTATCTTTTTAGATTCATCAGTAATATTAAAAAGAAAATAAATAACTCTCCACGAGATACGGATATATTGACGCCACCCGAAATGGAGATCGCTGATCACGCGATCATCAGGTATATCCAAAGTATCTACTTTAAAAAAGAGATTCTTGAATTGAAAAATGCTAAACTCGTGACCAATAAAGCCATTCGTAAACTCAACCCCTTCCTACAACATAATGATGGGCTGATTCGTGTGGGAGGACGTCTCCGACACGCCCCCATATCGTATAATCAAAAACACCCCATTCTACTTCCTTCTAAATGTCGAGTTGTAGAACTAATCTTGACTCAAGCTCATCATAAGTTATTACATTCAGGCGCGCAAACAGTACTTTCGTATGTCAAAATGAAGTACTGGCCAATTGACGGATTAAGACAGATTAAACGCTTAATTCGTAAGTGTGTAAACTGTTTCCGATTCATGACACCCAATTCTGTTCAACAGATGGCAGATATGCATCCCGATCGTGTACTCCCCACTAGACCCTTCCAAGTCGTCTCAGTGGACTATGGGGGGTTCTTCTTAATTAAGTCCTCACATTTGAGGAAGGCACCGCTTTACAAAGCATACGTAGCCTATTTCATTTGCATGAGCACTAAATGTGTTCATATCGAACTCGTCACAGGATTAAGCGCAGAAGCCTATATTCTTACTCTGAAAAGGTTTATTGCCAGAAGATCCACGCCCAGTATTATTTGGAGCGACAATGCCACAAATTTCCATGGGGCAAAAAATGAAATGCGCGAATTCTATGATTTTTTCTTAAATCAAAATAATTCGGAACAGATTAAGGAATTCTGTACTCAAAACTCCATAACTTTCAAGATGGGTGTTCCCCGCAACCCCCATCAATTCGGCCTCCATGAGGTAGGAATAAAGAGTGTGAAGTATCACCTCTATCGAATTATAGGAAATTCCCACTTCACCTTTGAAGTGTTTAACACAGTATTATGCCAAATCGAGGCTATTCTAAATTCGAGACCCATCACTAGGATGTCGTCTGACGCCAATGACTTCGCTTTCCTATCTCCAGCTCACTTCTTAGTTCAAAGAAGTTTAACCGCGCCCCCTGAACCAAGTGTTTCAGAGATACCTGAAAATAGGTTGAATCTTTTTCAGCGTATTAGTAAAATTCAACAGCAATTTTGGAAATTGTGGAAAAAAGACTATCTTTGCCTCCTGCAGCAAAGAAATAAATGGACCGACCCTACTGACCCTGTCAAGATCGGGGATTTGGTTCTGTTGAAGGAGGATGGTACTCCTCCACTCTTATGGCCAACTGCCAGGGTAATAGATGTATTGCCTGGTAAGGATGGTCTAGTTCGTACTGTCAAGATTCACACTACTCACGGTGATTTTCTTCGTGGTATTACGAAAATCGCTGTGATTCCCCTGGAAGATTAAAATCTATCCCTAGGGGGAAAACTTATCGTTTTCCTCCATTTTATCGTTGTTACCCCTTGTGTATATAAACTCTAATTTCTTCAAACATTTCTTATCGTTGTGCACATCTTTGCCAATCCCCTCTCTTCGAGGTGATATAGGCCATCTCTCTCGCCTGTCGCCCCCGGCAATATGTACAATAAATATATTATACACGGCTCACTAAAATAATTAGTTACGCCCCTGTACTACTGATTACTTAAAATTCAAGTAGTATTTATGTAACCTTTCTGGAAACTCCAGGTTATTGTTGAGACTCGCATTTGAACCCCTCGCCGGAGCAGATCGTCAAAAGCTTCCTAACGAGAATCATCTCTAATCTATCGACGCTCCCGCTATTCGTAAAAAGGCCGCATTTTACCGGCTTTTTTTGCTATCGTTTTATACCGCTCAGATAATTCAATCTGCTCAGTATTATCGACGATGATTTATTTAGCGTATTAGTGAGTGCCTTACAAATGAACCAAATGGATTATGGAATTCAATCAGAGCTCTGATGTGACACGTCATCAAGGAATAAAACTGTAAGTACTCTACATGTATGTGAACATAACTTATTAGTCGTGATACTGTATGCATTTTGAACCATATACCTCTCGTAGCAAATATTCTTTGTGCCATTTATGCAGATAATACTTTAAATTACATATGAAAAATCGTTATCTACTCTTAACCAGCTTACCTATGGGAATATACTCTATAACCGTACAATAAGTATAGGTTACTATTGTTAAGGATACTTTACGTATTGCCTAAAATATAGTGTAGGTATTAACAGTTGACAATCTATTTGGTGCCAAATGACGTACATATGAGGACACATCTTTCTGTTGAATACTGTCCTTCCAGTTTTCAAAACCTACAAAAATATAATTAATACTTTGTTTTACTTAAATATGTATGCTTTGTTACTTTCAAGAGAAGTGAATTCAAGATCCTCTTTTTCAACTTCAATATTGTGTGTTTGCAAGTGTTTTCTTAAGCTCTCATAATTTAAACAACTTGTTATACACAAGTCTTGAGGACAAAGTAATCTAGATTGTTTCTGAGAAGCTTTGGCATAAGAATGATCAATTTGGCTTTTATGTGCAACAATTTCATGTTTTCGTAATGTTGTTTTTAATGAAAATTTCGCATTACAACTGGTACAGTTAAAGTGCTTTTTGACAATGATATTTTTATTGTGAAACTTCCTTACATGTTCATATAAGTTTTTTTTCTGTATAAATCTAGTTCCACAATCATCACAAGAAAATTTTTTTTCCACTAGGGATAACTTGACTAATTCCTTATTATGAAACTTTCTTGCATGAGCATACAAATGTTTGGTATGTTGGAATATAGTTGAACAATCCGCACATTTCACTGGCACCTTTTTTTTGTTAGTTTCTGTAAGTTTCTTATTACATACATTCAAACTTTTTTTTATTATCTACATTTTCTTTCAATTTTAGGTCCATTTTAACTATTTCAATCAAACAAACTAATTCAAATATACAATAAATAAATAAATACAATAATATAATATATACAATATATAATAATAAGATATGAATAGAATACAATACAATTATTTTAATACAATATTATTTAAAAAATAATATTTATTATTTAAATATTAAACTAATTCAAATATACAATAAATAAATAAATACAATTATTTTAATACAATATTATTTAAAAAATAATATCTATTATTTAAATATTAAAATATTTTAATACATACAATAATACTTTTCAATATTATTCAAATTCAAATGATATTCAATAAATTGACAGCAAGTAAATAAACAAAACCATAGTGATGGACCACGTGATGGACGACTGACAACCAAACCAAATGACAATGACAGTTGTCGGCGGCCCCATAGAAGAGTGGGCGGCCCGCAGCCAAAATCCATGTTACGCCGAGACGTTCGTTTTTGTTTAAGGTTTAATGTATCATGTATCCTAATCATCCTAATATGAAATTAGGATAATTTTATTTTTACAAGAACAAATTCATTCCTAATATCATTACAAGTATTATAATAAAGCCAACTGTTTCGTTAGTATGTTCCTATAATCGATAAATATGCAAGAGCCAGAAAAACGAAGTGGAAAAAATCACAGGAATGTAAGAAGAAAGTACCATGGATTTACTGCCTACACTATGGAATCAAAAATAGTTGCAACAGTGTGGTGTCACGAAAGGCTTTTTACAGGAGTATCTTATGAACAGCTGTGTCGAAACTTTCGTACCAGATTCAATTTGGAATATCCATCCTATAATACTCTTAGAAGATGGGAAAAAAAGCTGTTTAAAGAAAGATGTGAAATTAAAAGTTATGGTAAAAAACCCGGACATTCAAGCATTAGTAGATGGGTTTATATACCATATGTAAAAGAGACTTTTATTCGTTTTCCAGATATGTCTTTAAAGACAAGAGCCAAATTCATCGGTATTTCAACATCCACACTTCGCAAAATTTTAAAATTGGACTTGAAGGAATTTCATTCAGCTATTTTAAAAAAAAATTTAAAACAGGAGACGTTGCTGAGAATACAGATGTTGATGTAAAGTATAACGAAAGCAAAGATGAAAATACTAAGTAAGAAAATCAATATCACCCAGTACTTCTTTTAAAAAGAAATTTTGTGGTATTTTTTTGAGCAATAATTTCATTGAATCATTTTTCAAAAAAAAATTTCTTGTGGTACACGGTCATAATATGTAAATTACACGGTAATAATTTATTATTTACAGTCGGAAAAATGAAAGAATACCCATGAACGCATGAATGATCATATCAAGCACATATTTTGGATTTGCTGCCTTTTTCTGTAAATAACAAACGAGACAGATAGATTATTAAGTGTTGTCTACTAAGCAGAAACGTTATCCAAGACATAAGCAGTTACATATTTATAATTGACAGAGTGAGACGGCAATACAATTGTTCAACGTAGTTATATTAATTTAGTAGAAAATTGAAACTCACACTTGACTATTTCTATACTTCTAATGTCATTCTTAAAAAACATTCAACATCAGTAGAGATAATGATTGTATAAACTACTATTCGAGTAATCGTGCTGGTCAACTATAATCTGACAGATTCAATTTCTGTCACTTTGACAGTGAAACTGGGTTAGGTTTGGTAGAGTTTATAAATTTTAATAATCAGTCGTATATACTTGAATAAACTCATTTCTTTTAAAAGCTTTTTTTTTTCTCTGATTCTGTCTTTGGTTTAGAACTAGAACCTTTAGCCACGTAATTGTATAACTTATCACTAAGTCAGGGGAGTAATGTGTAGTGTGTGTGTTGAGTAAGTGTCTTGTTACTTTGCAAAGTCGACGTCATTGTCTTTGCAAAGAGACGCTAATTGTTTCCGAACGTCTGCGGTCCCTCCTTTTAAAAGCTATTTTGATATTATATTGTATTTTTGGTTTGGTAAGTATTTATTTAATTAAAATAAGTCAATAAAATTTGTAAGTAATCATCTGTCAATATGGTTAACTTCTGTCTATGAGTTTGCCAAATGTATACATATTACTCTGATTTTCCAATCATAGTGTATAAAATTACAGATTAGTATTTTTTACGAATGTACATTTATTTGCAGATAATGTCTGGAAAATGACCTGGATACCAAAATGATCTGAATTCATTAAGTTTACTTTCATTTAAGTCACTTAATGCAGCTGACATAAATGACATTTTTTAAATTCCTGCTTAGACAAGGCGGAAACGGCGGGTTCGTTGGGAAAAATATTCCCATGAGATATTTTTGCATAATCACATTCGTGAGACATCCCAGAATAAGGTTCAAGAAGTCGCCCACGTGAAAAGTAGGCCAATTTTTTTTTAACAATTTTTTTTTAATCAAATTGCAAAAAGCAATATTTTTGGACCGGACTAATTTTTTTTAGGTTTTTTTTGGACCATTCTCGATAAAAAAGGTCTCTTATAATTTTTCTCTAAAGTTGTTTTTTTTCGAGTTATAAACAA
The DNA here is from genome assembly GCF_917563875.1 of Diabrotica virgifera virgifera. Classification (NCBI taxonomy): domain Eukaryota; kingdom Metazoa; phylum Arthropoda; class Insecta; order Coleoptera; family Chrysomelidae; genus Diabrotica; species Diabrotica virgifera. The sequence continues at coordinate 165,882,031 of NC_065448.1, forward strand.
TTTAAAATTTGAAAAACGCGGAAATGGCCATTTTTAAGACTTAATAACTCGGTTACAAATTATTATTATGAAAGTCAGAAAGTGACTAAATCAAAGTTTAAGTTGCTGCTACATGATCCTGAAGGAATCTGTGTCATTCATTTACTACTAAGCTGTTATTTTTAATTAATAACATTGAGCGGTTAGATCGTATTGACGCCGCTGTAAATGTGAGTGCGAGTAAGATGCACAATTGGACTGCTAGAATGTGTTCTCTCTCGCACTCAGAATTTACAGTGGCCGCACACGTGCATGGCGCTTATTATTATTACTTAAAAATAACAGCTTAGTAATAAAATAATGACAAAAATTTCTTCAGGGTCTTGTAGGGAGGGCTTTAAACTTTGATTTAGTCATATATTGACTTTCATAATAATAACTTTTAACCGCGTTATTAAGCCTTGAAAATCGCCATTTTTCGTTTTTTTCAATTTTAAATTGCTTATAAGTAGAAAACGATTAACTTTAGAGAAAAATTATAAGAGACCTTTTTTGTCTAGAATGGTCCAAAAAATAAAAGAAAAAATTGTTCGGGCCAAAAATATTGATTCTTGCAATTTGATTAAAAAAAATTGTTAAAAAAAATTGGCCCACTTTTTATGTGGGCGACTTCTTGGACCTTATTCTGGGATATATCACGAATGTGATTACGTAAAAAAATCTCATGGGAATATTTCCCCTTCGAACCCGCCGTTTTCGCCTTGTCTAGTTACTATTTACGTCTGGCAACTTTAACATGGAGAAATTCATACAACTATATTTGCTTACTCATTATTTTTGTATTATTAATCTATATCAAATAATTAATTACGGTAGTAAAAGTAACATTTATTACCAATAAATATATAGGTATTATCAGAAAAAGAATAACATCACAAAAATTTTTTGACACATATACGTAGTGAAAAATCGTACGGTGGGGTAGTGGTTAGACGTTGTTTTGACTAGAATTTTTTGATTTTATTCATATGCATATCATCGATGACGCATGGGTATTCTTTCATGTTTCCTACTGTATGTTTTATTACTTGCCTGGTTCCGTTTGGAACATAGGGCGCCTACGGTTCTCTTCCACTTGTTTCTATCTTTTGCATGTATTTTTATTTCTGTTCACATTTTATTTGTTTTCTAATTCTTTCTCCCCACTTCTCTTACAGTTTTCTGATAGTCATCCATTTCTTCTGTTGGCTTACATCCAAGGACTTCCTTTGTTATCTTTTTTGTTAGTGTATGGCTGATCCACTTCCACTTCTTTTAATTGTTAAACTAACTGGTTGTTTCATTCTTTTCCACAATTCCTCATTGGATATTATATTTGGCCAATATATTCCTTCTATTCTCCTAAGGGATGTTAATAAATACCTGAACCTTATTCAAGTTAATTTTGGATATTTTCCAGGTTTCATATAGTAAGACACTTTTACATTAGTGTTGAAGATCCTTATTTTCGTGTTTTTGATAGTTCCAGATTCCAGTTCTAGATTTCCATATATTGTTTAAGACATGGTATCCTATTCAGGCAGTATTAATTCTGTTTTCCACATCTTCACCTATTTTCCTTTATTATCAAGTATACTTCCCAGGTATTTGATTTTTTCTACATTTTCAATTTCTTCTTCATTTATGTATATTCCCATCTCCCATAGATGTATTTTTTTTTGAGTGAATTTGATGGCCTTAGCCAAGCCAATTAGCCAGACATTTTGGTATTTTAAAAACAAACAAATTTGATTTTTCAATCAGAGGAATGTTTTCTGTATTTCTAACTCTAAATACATAACAGACTAACATTATGATCTACAATTATTATCTAAATAATAAATAATAAAAAATAGATGTATTAATTTTCACTATTTTTGTTTTCCAGTTTTCATGTTCATACCTATTTTTTGTGCCTCTGTTACTATTATTTCGGTTTTTTTTTCTGCAAGTAAACAGATGTCATCTGCAACTAGCGTTACCAGGTGTCCCGATTTGCGCGGGACGTCCCGATTTTCAGGGGTCTGGGGACGCGTACCGATTTGTACAGCTGGTTCCAAAAAAAACTGATACGACTCTTAAAGCATATTTTGTAGAAAATTGAGCAATGTACTTTCTTCTTCTTCTTTTTGTTTTTGGTCTCGCTGCAAGGCAATTACCAGCACGATTTATAGGAGATCTTAATATAGTCTGGATCTAAGCGATATCAAAATCGCTGACTATGTTCTTATAAAAAGCTTTTGATTAGGTGTGATATAATGAATATGAGTTTAATTTTATTTAATTTATTATATTTTGATGGATAAATACTTATTATTTACATACTGTCACTGTCACTGCCAAATCTTAAAATTTGTCAGATAACTTCAACCTCAAAAAATGGCTGTTTGTTTGTTTATTTTATTATTTGTCTGTCATAATAGATATAATATAATGTCAGACCAATCATACACTGCTCAAAATGATCAAATCTTACTAAGATTACTAACATTCGTTCGCCAGCATTGGAAGCGAACGGTTGTGTGTTTTGATTTGTTTCTTGTGTTTTGTTATTTGTTTTGATTGTTGTGTTGTGAATACTAGCTGTAAGTGTTTACGTTTTATTACTTTCATCACATCGACTAACTTTCAACGACCTAGTTAAAATTTTGTATATTCAACCTACCTTGACACCATGGCGTACAATAATAATTGTGAAATTTGCTTAGCTGAATTTTCCCAAAACGAAAAATATATTTTACGTTGCCATGGGGATTGCAAACGGTATTTTTGCCTCAAATGTTCTACTCTCAACAAAACAACGGCAAAAACTCTACTGGACCCAAAAAATTGTCATTTAAGATTCTTCTGTTCTTTATGTGAGTCTCCTAGCCTCAGATATTTAAATGAAAAAATAAACGATTTATCAAAAAATCAAATACCACAAGAGAATTTTGACGCCTTAATTCATGTGACAAAAAAACTCAATGATAATTTGCCAATTTTCATCGAGACATATGATTTATTAACCAAAAATGACGGCAAATTAGACTATCTGACAAAAAAAATTGACGAGATCCATAAATTAAATAACCTGCTAAATCCTGAATATCTTTTAAAATCGATAAGGCAGATGGAACAAGATATCTTCAATATATCGTCAGTTTTTTTCGGCTGTTCCACTGACACAATTAAAGTCCAAGTCCAAGATTCAAATTCATCTGAGATCAAATTGGGATTAGAGAGGCTCTCTTCAAACATAAGTGAAATATCAAATCAAATGAGTAACCTTTCAAACAAACTACCTGCTATACCAACGAAGAAAGAGGTAGTGAAGAGAAACATAGTATATGCCACTACAGGTACCCAAACTGAAGACACTCATTTCGAAGCAGGTCCAGTCAAAAAATCAAAAATTGCAGAAGATAGATGTCACTTTGTCGTTATTAGCAACTTAACCCCAATTTACACCCCTATTCAAGTAGTTCACTACATTAAAGAGAAGCTAGATATTAAGGAATATATTCGATGTTACGCCCTACTTCAAAACGCCAACACAGCAACTGGTTCCTCATTCAAAATAGGCATAAAATCAAAAACGTCCATCGACTTATTATTTAATAAGGAAATTTGGCCACCTGGTGTCAACATTAAATCGTCCACAGAATCATCATACTCTGAACCAAAGACTTCATCTGAACAAAATATGAATCCGAAGTACAATAGAAGCCCGGTTAGCTTGGAAAATCCAATTACCATTCCAAGCAACAACAAAAATGAAGTTGAAAACACAAATATATTTACAGACAAGCAGGCCATCACAGTTTGCAAATCCAAAGAGCCTTTCCGTTCCCATATCAATTTTATTAAGAAAGATACTTTGGAACCATCCATAAATTTGGATCCTTTAACACCACCAAGAGTTAGACTAACTAATAACTCGAACAGTCGATACCTTCTTGCAAGATTAAGGGAACCGGATATCTTAAAAGCAATTAAACTACATCTTGCTTTTCTTCACGACCAGCCTTCTTCTGTATTTTATGATGGATACACCAACACCAGCGTGAAACTCTTTTTGGCTTCCGAAGGACTACCTACTACGACCGAAGAACTACGAAAAGTTCTTCTAGAATTTAACCATGCCTACGGAATTGGTCCAGCTGAAGTGGAAGCTGATCTTGCCGCTTATAAGTCCTACCTCAGTTCGGAAAGAATTATACACCTACAAAAGTCAAGGGAATGCCACCGAAGCTATTATTCCACTGGCTCTCCAAAGCGAAATTTTTAAACATCACGACGTGTTCTGAGGGACTAGAAACCTCAAATTATTTTAGTGATGACAACTTTGGCATGGTTCTGATTAATATTCGTTCTATAAGAAATAAAACTGATGAATTATTTTTGTTTCTGGAGGAATTAGGATTTCCCCCGATAGTTGCGGTTACAGAGCACTGGCTTGAAGTCAACGAGCCTTTTTTTGTAGAAAAATATACCACGATTGCCAGGTATGATCGCCCAAGTTCGGCTCATGGAGGCACCCTAATTCTCTCTAGAAATAATGATTTTTCTCCGGTATAACAAAATACGACTTTTTGTTAAGTGAATCCGTCTTTGAGTTTTCCTTAGTTTATAATAAAAATCTTAATCTTTACATTATTTGCATTTATAGATCACCTAACTCTGCCGTGGAACTATTTTTTCAGAACCTGCTAAATCTGTTAGATGACCTGCCTCATAAAAGCAGAAAAATTCTATGCGGTGATTTTAACATTAATTATGCTGCTGCTTGTGCTACCCAAGTATCCCTGGTCAACATATTTGAATCGTATGGTCTCTCAATGCACGTTAATTCTCCTACAAGGATTACAAAAACTACATCTACCATAATCGATTATATTGTCTCAGATTTCTCACCCCTTGATGTCTGCTCTACAGTTATTAATGCGGGACTATCTGATCATGAAGCAGTGTATACGAAGTTTAACATCTTCAGCAAACCCTCCTCAGAACCCAGACGTTTAGGTAGGATTTTTTCCGCCCAGAATTTTCGTAAATTCCAAAATTTATGCTTAACTTCTGAGTGGCAGTTTCCTTCTATGGACGTGGACTATAATTTCAGTGTTTTTCTAGATAAGCTTATCCGCATCTTCAATAAAGCTTTTCCTTTAATTCCTATTAAGCCAAAACATCGAAAACCTTGGGTTACGAAAGGTATCCGCATATCAGCCAAGAATATGCGTTCACTTCTATACATCCAGAAATTTACTACCAATGTTTCTGTCACTGAATATATCACGAAGTACAGGACAACATATCTAAAACTTGTCAAATCAGCTAAAAAAGCCTATTATCAAAATCGTCTGGGAAGCTCTAAAAGTGTTGCAAAAGAAACCTGGTCTATAATAAACGATCTTCGAAATAAAACTCACACAGCTCAATCATTTTCCCTTCCAAATCCTGAGAGTCTAAACGATTACTTCGTTAATGTCAGTAAAAATATAACATCAACTATTTTGCCGCAAAAAGATCCCATTTCCTATCTCCCTAATTCAAGAAAGGTCTCGAATTCATTCTTTTTAAAACCAGTCGATAACTCTGAACTGACCCAAACAATCAATAGTATCAAAAGCAAATCATCCTGTAGTACTGATGGACTATCTATAAAAATTTTCTCTAATCTCACAGACAATGTGTTGGAAATCCTCGTCTCACTAATTAATGATTCCTTCGAAAAAGGTCAATTTCCAGAGTGCCTAAAGACAGCCATTATTATTCCTCTTCATAAGGGTGGCGAAAAATCTAATGCCTGCAACTATAGACCTATTGCCTTACTACCGGTACTCTCCAAAATTATTGAGAGACTCATTAAAACTCGACTTATGTCTTTTATCGTTGATAACAACATTTTATCTCAAAATCAATTCGGCTTTTTAACTAATAAATGTACCACTGATGCCATGTTTTCTGTACTACATGAGGTTTATCAAACACTAAACAATAATTTTTATACTGCCACTGTTTTCTGTGACTATGCCAAAGCTTTTGATTGTGTAAATCACGACATCTTGATTAAAAAACTAAATTTCTATGGAATTAGAGGTATTTCTTTGAATTGGTTCCAATCCTACTTGAATAATAGGAAACAACTAGTTAGAGCAAATGATACTGACTCTAGTCTCAAAAACATTGTATGTGGAGTACCGCAAGGTTCAGTATTGGGTCCTCTTCTGTTCCTTATCTTTATAAATGACATCACTAATTTAAAAATCGATGGGAAAATTTTTCTTTTTGCTGATGATACCAGTATCACTTGGAGCAACTCAACTATAGCATCTCTTCATGAAATTATAACTTCGGATCTACTGACGATAAAGACCTGGTCTGACTCTAATTTACTCTCTTTTAATGTAGATAAAACAGTAGCATTATCCTATAAAGGAGCTCTTCAACCTTTGCCTCTTAATAACAGTCAGATCAGTACCGTTGATTCTGTAAAATTTCTTGGTATTTTTTTAGACAGCAACCTCAAATGGTCCCTTCATATCGATTCATTAAGTAAGAAACTCGCCTCAGCTTGCTTTGCAATAAGATCTGTCTCAAGGGAACTCAATTTAGCATCTTCTAAAATAACATATTTTTCATTATTCGAGTCTCATCTTCGATATGGTCTTCCTTTTTGGGGTTCTAGTACAGCTGCTCAATTTGATGTTATTTTTAAATTGCAAAAAAGAGCAATAAGGTATCTGTTTGGCCTCAGAAGATCTACACATTGCAGAAGTTACTTCAGGAATCACGGAATTTTAACACTTCCATCTTTATATATTCTAGAAACGGTTTGTTTAATTCGTAAACACCTTCATGCCTTTCCAGCAAGGCCCAATCATCTTTACTCCACCAGAAATTCAATCTTTGATATTTATTTACCGATCCCATGCACTGAGTTAGTAAAGAAATCTATATTATATTTCGCAAAAAAACTTTACAACCATCTGCCTTTACAACTTAAATCTGCAACATCTTTCCCAAAATTCCGTAAACTGACAAAAGCCTATCTATCTGAAAGACCATATTATTCAATAGAAGAATTTCTTAATGAATAACTAAGAAAATTGGGTTTCATACGCAGTAGCTTAAACTGTCAATTCCTAATGTTGTATTTTAGTTGTTGTAAGTATGTTCAACTTTCAATTTGCAATGTATATAAATTTTGCAATTATGTAATTGTTTTTGTCTTTGGTTTTATATCTTATTTACTGTATATTGACGATTTATCTAATTTTATTGAATTGTAGTTGTTATTTCTTGTTGATATTATTTTTCTTTTGACTGTATGTAAGCTTTGTCCATAAAATTGTAAAAATTTTCAGTGACAATAAAGCATATTTCTATTCTATTCTAAGAGTCATATCAGTTTTTTTAGGAACCATCTGTACCTGATCGGGACACTAAATGTCCCGATTTTCACCCACGAAAACCAATTCCAGGAGGACTTGCAGTGAATTTTATAATTATGTTATAAAAACAAGGCACTCCAAAAAACGGCAAAATCGAATGAAAAATATAATTTTAATAAAATATAAATAATTTACTTAATCTACGATTTTTTTTGTAATTTCGTCTGATTATTATTATTATGTAGGATTAAATCCAGATTATAGAAACACCTTGTAGTCCAGTAAATGAACTGAAAATACGGCGATACCGTGTAATTTTCAGGATCAACTCCGAATTGCATAAAAATTTGGACGGCTTGTGTCGTTGGTTGCTTTTACTCGGGAGGTAACAGTCACCCCTTCTTGGGGGTGAAAACCGTGCGTTTGAAATAAGGTCGGAGATGGATAAATTGACTAATTCTAAGCAATTTTAGTTCTATATATAGAATTTTAACCTAGTTAATACTTTTCGAGTTAATTACGATTGAAAATGTTTATTTTTCGACAAAAAAAACACGTTTTCAGGCGGTTTTCACAAATAACTCAAAAAGTAAGTATTTAATCGAAAAAAATATTCTTAGCAAAAATGTAGCATAATGTAAAAAAATTTAAAAAATATTGTGAACTCGTAAAGTCTATAGACCCAGCAAATGCAAAAGTTGTAGCTCATGAAAAATACGTTGTTATTCGTCAAACTCCAAATTAAATATTTCAACGTGAAAATAACCAATAAATGAAATGAAGCACTTTTCGGGAAAAACCAATTAAAACTTCTTTACTTAATAAATCTTTATTTTTATGTTTTAAAAAAGTTTCTAGCATCAAAACTAAGAAGGTTATGCTCAAAATCAAGTTGACTCCTTTTTTTTGGTAAAAAAATCGTCAAAATCTCCCCCTACTTAGCACCCCAAATGAAATTAATCGTTACCGCTTTACAAACAATTTACTTTACTTATGTATTTTTTACATGATTGAAAGGGCCTGAACGAGTCACTAATCACGAGTGTACCTATGCAAAATATGAACAGCCATATTTGAACCAATTTTTGTCTAACAGAAAAACAAAATCAATCTATCATATTTATAAAAGCAAAACCTACCCACTTTTTACTCCTTGAGATTCTTAGTATCCCTAATACTTTTTAAGTTATTTTAAAAAAAGGGCATTTTCCAATATTTTAGAAAATCCAGACGAATACGATCCAGATCGTATAAACAATACACATGTAAAGTAAATGTTAAAGCGGTAACGATTAATTTTATTTACGGTGCTACATAAATAGGGGGAGATTTTCACGATTTTTTTTTTAGCAAAAAAAGGAGCCGACTTTATTTTGAGCATAACTCGCTTAGTTTTAATGCTAGAGACTTTTATATAAAACAACATTAAAGATTTTTTTAAACACTTTAAAACACTTTAAAAAATTTTGCTCGAAAATTGCTTAATTTTTTGGTTATTTCAAGTTGAAAAATTCGATTTGGAATTTGACGAAAAGGAACGTATTTTTGATGAGCTACAACTTTGCTTTTACTGGTTTTGTAGACTTTCTGAACATACAATTTTTTTTTGCTTTTTTAAAAGCTACATTTTTGCTAAGAATATTTTTTTCGATAAAATTACTCGAAAAGTATTGACTTTAAAATTATTGACTTTAAAGTTTAAAAATTATATAGAACAAAAGTTTTTAAAGTTAGTCAGTTGATCCATTTTGGGACTTACTTACTTACACCCCCCAAGTAAAAGCAACCAACGGTACAAGTTCAACTTTGAAATAGACAGTAAGTAGAAGCTAAAGCCAGATTTTAATGCAATTCGGAGTTGACTCTGAAAATTACACTCCAAAACGGTCATTTACTGGGCTATTGTTGTTTATTTGTCGCGATCTACAACCCCAAATCCCGATTTGTTTTTGCTTATGTACCGATTAAAAACAAATCGGACCTGCCAACACTATCTGCAACCTCCAAATAAGTTGATAAAACACATTCTTGTTTTGTTTTTGATTGCATTGGTCATGATCCATTCTATTAGAATGATAAATAGTGTAGGTGATAGGATGCAGCCCTGTATCCAGTGTGTATTTTTATGTCGAGTATTAGTTTTTCCATTATGTTGTATTTGTGCTGAGTAATTTCCATAAAATAGTTTTATGGTAGGGGAGCTCAAGCGGGGATTTTTGCAGTTACCCGAGCGCGTCAGATTATCATATGTGGAGAAACCTGGTACCCTGCAGATGCACCTCTACCATATATTGGCTGTTAACACAGGGAAGTTCGTTAAGGGGGGCCCGAAAAAAAATCTATCCTTAAAAATACTCGAAATTGTCAGATAAAGATAAGGTAAGTTAAGTACATGCAAAAGAGTGTATATTTCAAAAATCTGACGATTTGAGCGGGGCGTAAAGAAATGGGTGAGTCAAAAAGTTTCACAAAAAAAAAGCGAATATTTCGTGAAATGAACGTCAGATCAAAAAACTAAAAAATATGTCTTCAATATTTTTCAAAAATCTATCGAATGGTACTAAACATGAGGGGTGGGGGGTAAATTTAAAATTTTAAATACAAACCCTGCGATATTTCGCAAAATGAGCGTCAGATCAAAAAACTGCATAATACACTTTCAAAATGTTTTTGAAAAGTCTATTGAATGGTACCAAAGACGACCCCTACAGGGGGGTGGGGGTTACTTTAAAATCTTAAATGGGACCCCAAATTTTTATTGCATATTTGGATTCTTGACGTAAAAATAAGCAACTTTTATTCGAGACATTTTTTCGAATTATGGATAAATGGAAAATTAAATTAAAAAATGGAAAGTCCCCAATAAAATGGAAAATTTTACTTAACTTTTTTGGTTTTAGGACCTAATAATCACAAACCAATAGGTCCTCATAACGCTCAAGTGACTGCAAATTTAGCATACTTTGCTCCCCTACCATTATAACATTTATGTATTTGTTTTGGTATGCTAATAGAATTTACTATTTTAATTGGGAATAAGCCACAATTTTACTTTAAAATAAGTTTAGGTGACATTTATAACCTAAAAACATCTGAATTTTCATACGGAAGTAAAACTTGAGTACTGGTGAAACAAATCTGGTGAAATGTCATTGTGAAGAACAAAAAGGTTGCAATCCGAGGGCTCACATAAAAAGACGACATAAGGGCCGAATTGAAGATCTTCTCAATGAATAACACACTATATAAAAATTCTTCCTCCTTCTTCATATTCAACTACTTCAAACAAGTAGTTAACTACAGATCACAAGGAAGAATAGATGTGGTTAGGTTCAGAAGAAGATGGCTAGATAGAAGAGAACAGGTTACAAGTCTAATCCTTAAAGTGCAGAAGATCTTCCGAAACTGTCCCTACATTTATCTGAAAATTTGGAATTCGGGTAAAATAAAATACAACAGAATAACATGTATATTATATTACAATAAAAATACAACTTTCTTTATGACTTGTTAATTCTAATCAAATGTTATTATTATTATATAAATATTAATAGCTTTTTTAAATAAATTACTACAAATTTTGAATGTTTAATACATACATTTTGATTTTCGAATATAAATAATGATAATATCTAGATAACAGATCTTACTTTTTGCAATGTACTTATTTTAAGATATAATAGTTTGACTTTTATTGGATAGCTGTACAGGAATTTCAGTAATTAACTATTCTAAATGGGAAATAAGCCACAATTTAACTAAAAAAATTTTACAAATAAGTAGCTTCAAAACAACATTAGGAATTTCAGTCTAGTGGAAATACACAAAATTCATGTGTAAATCAACTTGTACAACTCTTTGATTCATCCAGCTACTGGTTCAACAGGCAATATGGCTTTCGACATGATTCAAGCACAGTATCTGCTGCTACTGACTTAATTACATATATATACAACAAATTAGATAGTTAAGGGTTAAGAAAAAGGGCCAAGTTGTGTACTTCTATCATTGGATTTCTAAAAAGTTTTCACTACAGTTGACCTTGACATACTTATTTTACTGCTTCAACAATATGGGATAAGTGAAATGGCTTTAGTTTAGTTGAGGGACTATTTGAATAGCAGAATACAAAAAGTGGTATATAACAATCTGATAAGCGCAGCATAAGATATTGTATGTGAAGTTCCTCAAATTTCTACATTGGGACCAACACTTTTCCTGATTTATATGAATTCATTATCTAATTTACTGCTGCAGTCCATGTTATCTATATTCTGGGGAAACTAGTCTTCTGAATTCCAATACAGTTCCGACCAACACTTTTCCTGATTTATATGAATTCATCCAATTTACTGCTGCAGTCCATGTTATATGTATTCTGGGGAAACTAGTCTTCTGAATGCCAATAAAGATCCCAGAAAATTAGAAGCTCATGTAGAAAAGTAGTGCTTTGAATGGCTTAAGTATTACAAACTATCACTTGTGAAATTATACGATAATTTCAAATGTACATGTACATAGCAAGATGCAGTTAAACTTTGGAAAATTCAAATTTAATAAAAAGGAGATGATCAAGTTTCTTGGATTTTATAGAGATAAACCACTTGCTTGGGAACAACACAAATTACATATGTCATAAAATAGCTCCAGTAGTGGGCATGCTAGAAAAAATTGCTAAATTTATGTCTCTCTCAACGTAAAATGGTGTATTATTCTCTAATGAACTCACATCTGTCTTATACCACCATATAGGGTAATACCAATCACAAACAGCTTCATACTTCTACGGCATTGCAAAACAGGGCTGTACTGCCCAGGAAGAAAATGCATACTATGCAAGTTTGTATATTAATTCATAAATGTAAGCTTTCTCTCGACTACTTAAAATGTTGCCATAACACCGTCAGAAGATGAATATGACTATCATAACAGCAGGGGCGTGCGGTCCATGGAAGCAAGGGAAGCATTGCTTCCCTTGGTTTCCGTAGGTAATACCGTACCAACTGAGTAACTGAGATGATTTAAAAAAAATTGAACAAACGCATAAGCAGGCTTTTAAGTTGCATACGAGAATATTTAATTATGTAATACAAGCAGTAAGTAATAAGAAAAGACAAACGTAATTTACTCTATTTTTGTCATACAGTAAATAACAAAGCAATGAAATACTCGTAAGCAGCGCTGCATATCTAGCTTTCGTTCCGTACGCAGATCCATATGCCATGATCGTTGGTATTCGGAGTCATGTCAGCAGATAATCTGATTTAAAATTTGCTTCTCCTGAGCCTATGTAAAAATCACCGGGGTTACACGCAGAGTGGCGAGTTCAAATTTCGGGCATATCTATCAATTTTGTCAACTGCATACAAGGGGCTGTTTTCGTGAATTTTGGGATTTACCAGCATTTGACAATGACGGGGTTCGCTGACTGATTTTGTGGAATTATGAAAATTGATTCTATTTAATTATTTATATAAATAAATATATTAGTGTAGGAAACAAAGGTTGAACCTTGCAAACTGGACACAAGTCCGGTTTTATTTTTTTTCTGGTATATCAAGGTGTGCTTATTATAAGACTAACTTTTTCTGAAAAAATTTCGCCCCGGAACCCCTCATTTTCACCCCTTTAAAGGGGATAATTTGTGGTTTTTGCGGAACGTAGCCCTTCCTGTACCTTTTACAAAAAATTTCCTTTATAGAAATATGAAGAGGACTATATTTTCTACAATTTATTTCCCGACAGCATCTGTCTATTATCCACCGTTTAGCGGGGGTCGCGCCCCAAAGTTGACAAGTTTTTAAAAAAGATGTTTTAAAAAATATTTATTTTTTCCTAACTGTAACGGAAATTAAGAAGAAATCGTGCGGCAATTATTCACAAATAATTGATTTATTTTTTGGTATATTATATATCCCACTTAATGCTAATAGCCCTTTTTTAATTACAGGGTGTTACATTTTAAAAAACCCCTTTTTATACCATCTGCACCGTTTATACTGGAGTAAAAAAACTTTCAGCGATTACCCATGTACTGGTGCTATTTACAAATTTGTATAATGCACCCCCATTTTTTCCCCGGAACCACCCCAAAAAAAAAGAAGAATTACTAAATAAATTGATTTTCTTGGAATCCTTCACACACAATACCCTTTATTAATATGCTTCATATATCATTTTGTGCACGTTATTATTACCCATGCATGGACACCAAAATCGATTTCCTAGTGCAACCCCTGTAGTAAAAAAAAAATAAATAAACTGGGGGGTTGAAATTTTTTTTTTGTTTTTTGCTTTTTGATCCATATGGTCATATGCTTCATCAATAGTGCTTTTCAAAAATATATATGGTTATTGGAACATCCCTGCTGAAACCACCCCTATCCTTGAAAATATACTGCAGAAACTATCCCTAGCCCTTGGCGAGCATGTTTTTACGATTTTCTCATTACCTATGCATTCTTTTGAAACAAAACTTATACAAACACATAAAATCCTTTATAAAAGGTATATTTGTTAAAATCCCTATACAGGGCTACATCAAAGACAGAACTAGTTTTCGATCGGTTGACCGATCATCATCAGTGCAATCCTAAAATGTGTACAACCAGATAAAATGATGCAAAGTATTTAAAATGTTGACTAAGGTTATAAAAAGTTATAGGTTATACTCACTTAGAATCTACATGCAAGCCACCAAAGTAAAAATAACAGGGTAAAAACCCTTTACAATTGATCCGTCATCGGAACATATGACAAAGATGTGAATTATAACATGGATGATTAAGATATCCAATGTTTTTCGCCCGAGGTACCAATGAGCTCTATCTGACAAGTTCACATCATGACTGTACGGAAGCAAGTGATTTTGATAACGGAAATTCTGAATGGTGACATGACAGGAATGACAGTTCCACAGGAAGTTATAATTTCCCTGTTGTTTTGTGGTATTTATTGTAAAATTTGTTAAATTAATAACAATAAAAACAGTCGTTCCCACTGTGGTAGATAGTCTGTAAAAATGGAAATAGACTTGATGTAAATGTTAAAATATTGTAATGGAGGAAGTAGGCAAACCACATTACACATAATACAGAAAACTTAATAAACATTATCAAACCCTTTATATGTGATATCTAGGGCTTAGAAAAGCAGTTGTGTGTTTATTTAAAAGTTATCAATTATATTAGAATAATTGGAAGTTGTTATAGTATGTGGAAGTACCATAAAAATCACTGTGTGGGTGACAAAGGTGTAGAACTGTTTTCTGATCTGGGAGGGATATATAATACAAGCTAAGATACATGCCACCATTTCTCAAGATCCCTGCATATCGCCTGGAACTCTAAGGGTTCGACAAAACAGACCAATATATGAGATAGCTAACATAGGGGAGAGGGGTGGTGTTATAAATTTATGAGAATATAATTAAAATGTAACATGAACGGGACCCAGAAAGAGTAGTGAGACTATTAAATTTAGTTGCAGTATGATTATATGGGGTTACATAAAATGTATGGGGTTATATAAAACTTATACAAGGTTAAAGACCACTATTTACTCTAAAAATTAGGCCCTATTCATTTTTTTCGTATAAGCAACCGTTACGGCACAGTGGCGCCGTAAACCTCATATATGCTTTGGCGGGCTCCGGTTTTTGTTTTTTATTTCGTCATCTGTTCGTTTTATTGATAAAGTACTTATGTAAAATAAAACAACACAGTGTAACCTACAAATTATGACCTATGCACATTTTACATTCTTTGCGCCCCAAAGCCACAGTGGTGGCCCAAAATCAATTTTTGCATATTTTCGCCACCTACACGCATTTTATTGCATTAATGCTATTTTAATAGCAAAATATTCATTCTTAAGTGGTCACTAAGCAGTGGCGGATCCAGGGAGGGGTGATGGGGGCAATCACCCCCCCTCTTAAACCAAGTGATATTATATTTAAAGATTATAAAAATATTCATTTATTTTTATAAAAATTTAGCCAATTGGCACCCCCCTCTTAACGATGCTGGTTCCGCCACTGTCGCAAAAGCATAAAAAGTACGCCATTCTTTTAAAAATAATAATATAAGTATTTCTATAAAAATAAATGAATAGTTTTATAATCCTTAAATAGAATATCACTTGGTTTGAGAGAGGGGGGGGGGGGTGATCGCCCCGATCACCCCTCCCTGGATCCGCCACTGCTTAACGACCACTTAAGGGTGAATATTGTGCTATTAAGGTAGCATTAATGCAATAAAATGCGTGTAGGTGGCGAAAATATGCAAAAATTGATTTTGGGCCACCACTGTGGCTTTGGGGCGCAAAAAATGTAAAATGTGCATAGGTCATAATTTGTAGGTTACACTGTGTTGTTTTATTTTACATAAGTACTTTATTAATACAACGAACAGGTGACGAAAAAAAAAACAAAAACTGGAGCCCGCCAAAGCATATATGAGGTTTACGGCGCCACTGCGCAGTAACGGTTGCTTATACGAAAAAAATGAATAGGACCTAATTTTAACCTTGTATAAGTTTTGTTTAAAAAGAATGCATAGGTAATGAGAAAATCGTAAAAACATGCTCGCCAAGGGATAGGGGTAGTTTCTGCAGTATATTTTCAAGGATAGGGGTGGTTTCCGCAGGGATGTTGCAATAACCAAATCTATTTTTGAAAAGCACTATTGATGAAGCATATGCCCATATGGATCAAAAAGCAAAAACCAAAAAAAATTTCAACCCCCCATTTTATTTATTTTTTTTTTGGCTACAGGGGTTGCACTAGGAAATCGCTTTTGGTGTCTATGCATCGGTAATAATAACGTGCACAAAAGGATATATGAAGCATATTAATAAAGGGCATTGTGTGTGAAGGATTCCAAGAAAATCACTTTATTTATTAATTCTTCTTTTTTTGGGGTGGTTCCGGGGAAAAAATGGGGATGCGTTATACAAATTTGTAAATAGCACCAGTACATGGGTAATCACTGAAAGTCTTTTTACTCTAACATAAACGGTTCAGATGGTATAAAAAGGTGTTTTTTAAAATGTAACACCCTGTAATTAAAAATAGTACAATTACCCTTAAGTCAAACCTATACCAAAAAATCAGTTACTTATTTGTAAATAATCGTCGCAGAATTTCTTCTTAATTTCCGTTACAGTTAGGGAAAAATATATTTATTTTAAAAACTTGTCAACTTTGGGGCTCCACCCCTGCTAAACGGTGGATGATAGACGTATGCTGTCGGGAAATAAATAGTAGAAAATATAGTCCTCTTCATATTTCTATAAAAAAATTTTTTTGTAAAAGGTACAGGAAGGGCTACGTTCCGCAAAAACCACAAATTACCCCCTTTAAAGGGGTGAAAATGGGGGTTCCGGGGCTAAATTTTTTCAGAAAAAGTTAGTCTTATAATAAGCACCCCTTGATATAACAGAAAAAAAAAATAAAACCGGACTAGTGTCCATTTTGCAAGGTTCAACCTCTGTTTCCTACACTATATATAGAATTATTTATATTATAAATACTAAATATTTATATAATTATATTATAAATATATATGTATTCGGGTTTTGAAGAATGGCGAAAATGTGAAAAGTAGGATACAGAAACCATAAATAGCTCGAGAGGATTTTTGGAGTTTTTTTAACTTTGCTTTTTTCAGAAATATTTACATTCTCAGATAATTTATTTAATGTATTGCAACGCAATATAAACGAGATTAGTTTCTGTGTAAAAAAATTAGCGAATTTAAAGACGTTATTAACAAAAAGAGAGAGATGACTTTGAAAAATGCTGGAATAATATGATGGCAAGAAGTTTACGCACTGATAATGTTGAGCACTGTAGATGCGGACTTCTCGATCTGAAAGTTCCGGTTTTTTAAGTAATTTAGGAAAACATTGGTTTATCAGTATGATGAATAAAGTTTATAAATATCTCGCTTAATATATTATATTAGGCGAGATATTTGATTTTTGTCGTGAGTTTCCGATATCAATAACCATAGTTTCTATATCTTGCACAGACGCAGAAAGGGGCTTCAAGTGTTCAATGGATTCATCTCTGGACTGCGAGGGGGCCCATTCAATTTCTGAATACGTACAGCACTTAAATATCCAGTAACGACACGCGATACGTGACGCCTTTCTTATCGTGCATTAGATGAAATTATTTCCTATATTTGCCGTGTGCAAGTACTTGGAGGGGATATGAGAAACGATCGTACGTGAATAGCGGAGAAATCTTGCAACTTTCTTAAATAAATCATATTGTCAATTGAAATTGTCAAATCGACGTATATTTCATACCTACTGCCATTGAAGAAGAAAAATTATATGTTGCTCCCCAATATTGATATGATATGCAATTATTATAATATAATAAATATATAAAAATAAATTTAATTAATTGTATTTTGCTTGCAGTACTGCATTTTAATAATTCATTTTATTTACTACATACAATTGTTTACCTTTTAATAACATAACCTCAATATTACTTTTTCTTCTTATAATTTTTTTGGGCTATAGCCTTGACAATTATCCAGCAACCAGGACCAATATGATTGGCTAATATAATTAAAAGTGCGAAAAATGTTGCTGAGCTATGAAACCAAGTGTCGCTTTTCTGAACTTGCACGGTCCCAATAGGGTATGAAAGGAACAACGTGTCCAAAGAAACAATTTCTGTAATGTAACCTTTTGCTATTTAAAGAGCCTACACATAAAGACACCAAATCAGTCCTTGCTGTCAAGGAAATTCCACTCCACTAAACAATCTCGTTTCTCTTATGTTGCACTGTGCGTACCGCTCACCTGGTCGACGAAAAACTCTTAAGCGTCGATCAGAGCTTAGACTCGTTCGACTTTTCGTCAAGGCAATAATTAGACTCGTCTGTAAAAACTTACTAATGAAGTAAAAACCTCACATGTAGGTAGGTGGTATATAATTTATTAAAAAATTTTTTCTAAAAATGATCCAAGATGGATAAAATCACAAACGTTTTCGGACCAATCAGTCCATCATCAGGTGGTAGAAACCTAAAATAAGCAAACCACTGTATTAAAAAAGCCAAGATGAAATTTGACTGTCTGGAAGTTAGGAAAATTACAACATGTGGTTACTTACTTCAGATCCAAAGTAGTTGGAACTAGCTACATATTTAGGTCAAAAGACCTTAATGTAATAATAATTATGCCATTTAGGCTACAAAAATGTCGACAATAAGTCGATGTCACAAGAAATTAAATTGCAACGGTATTACAAAGTGGTCTTCATCTTGGCCTCAAACTGACAGACTAAAATATGACATTGAACGGATATTGACAAGACCTTCTAGGGAATTTTATGTGTATGTAGTTATATTGTATTTTAGAAATGCAAAAAATATAAAAAATATTTTTACTTAACTGAATGAATTTAATTAGATATTAAATAAATGAGTAAGAATAAACAATTTAAATTAATAGTCACATGAAATTATTTATGAAAATTTCATGGCGGTGAAAGCGAAAATTTTGCCAACAGGTAATGACGTCACTTGGTAAAAAGAAGAACAAAAAGAAAAATAAACTGAAGAAAAATAAAAATAAAATAAAAAGAAAATTATTAGATAATAATTATAAGGTAAAAGAATTAGTGAATAAATCTGGAATTTGGCTATTCGCGGTGTGCAAGTACGTGGAAGGGGAAACGAGAAACGACCCTGCGCGAGTCGCGGAGAAATATTGCAACTATCCTAAATAATTCATATTGTCAATTGAAATTGTCAAATTGACGTATATTTCATACCTTCTGTCAATGAAGCAAAAAAATTATATATTGCTACACAATATTGATATGATATGCAATTATTATATAAAGGTAAATTTAATTAATTTTATTTTGCTTGCAGTACTGCATTTTAATAACTAATTTTATTTACTACATACAATTGTTGACGTTTTCATAACATAACCTGAATCTTATTTTTTCTTCTTATTATTTTTTTGGACTATGGCCTTGACAATTATCCAGTAACCAGGACTAATATAATTGGCCAATCTAATTAAAAGTGCGAATTTTAGTATAGAGCGTAGAAATAGGGGTCGCTTTGCCGAACTTGCACGGTCCCAATAATGAAATGTAATATAGTTGATAGTCATAATGTAACAGTATAACTGGTTGTCTAATTTCAAGTAGATGTAATAGGGTGAATAAAACACAACTAAGTAAAATACTATGGTTTAACGGAATTGAGATTAAAGTACTAAATGGATGTATTATTTAAGAGAAAGTACTGTGAACTGTAAATACGAAAACGATAAGTGAAAGTTAATATGGTGTGAAGTAAATAATGATATGATGCCAAATTATTGTTTGAAAATTATGTGAAAATAAAATTAAAATTAAAAATAAAAATATAGAGGGAATAAAACGAGGGTGAAAATAAGCTAGAAATGATGCATTATAAAATAAAACAAAAATTGTAGGCCTTGAATTAATGGTTGTCTAACTTGAAGAGAGATTGAAAATAAAATTAGGTAAAGAAATTAAATTAAAGTTAAAAAGAAAATGAACATTTTATGTGGTTACTGGACCAACAGAGACATGAAAACCTAAGCCTACCTCCACAAAGGATAGGAGACACGCAAAGGCACACACATATCCGTCAGCTCAATGATCACATAATAATCATGACAAATTGGCAAAATAGTTCTCAGATTAACATTGTAGGTAATGGTGTGATAAATGTATAGTAAAAAGTAGAGGAAGGTCTTGCTTGTTGAATATAACAAAGCTAATAGAAAGCAAAATGAAAATGTTTGTGGTCAACAAACTGACAAGAGACAAACATGCCTAAACCTACCTCCACAAAGGATAAGAGACCTGTAAAGGCACACACATATCTGCCAGTCCAATGATCACAAACACTAATATCAACAATTTAACTTAGATGAACTGAAGGATTGTATATTAGAGGTGTCCAATAACCACCAGCAACCGAACCACAACCAAAAAACCTGTGTATAAGAATAAAAGGTAAATAGTTCAGAAAAATATTGTAAATGGATGGAGGGTTTGTGAAATGTATATTAAGTAACATGTAGTTAGGTAAAGATGTGGATTCGGAGTTATCAAGCTGAAAAATAAGAATGTCTTAAAATAAAAATGAAGAGAAATATCATGTGAAGCATGGACCCTGTGGAAATAAAATAGATGTATTTAGAAAAATATGAATTAAGTGTAAAAGGTTAATTCTAAACTATGGAAATAATTGACGGTGTATAGGAGTAAAGTCACGGTTTAATGAAGTTTGACGATTAACACAATTGGGGCTAGTACGTATGTCCTTGATAATCTCCAAATCCTCATACAAATCTAACCTGAGTGTATTTTTATCTTGAATGTTGTGGATCAAAGAAACCCCTTCTGGAACCTTGAGATGATGTTTATTGACTTTAAGATGATGGGAAAAAGCAGAAGTATTGTCAAGTTTGGAGTGTTCAGAAGTTCGAACTGTAAGAGACCTAAAAGTTCTGCCCACGTATGTAGCATCACAGTCAGAACATGACAATTTATAAACACCACTGCGATTCATATAGTGGATGGAGTCTTTGGTGTTGGATAGGATTTTACCAAGAGTGTTATGTACTTTAAATGAAATATTAATATTGTCAGAGCTATTAAGTATATGTTTAATCTTTTCAGAAATTGATGAGTTATGGAATGGTAATGATCTATATAAAGGAGGGATGGTTGGGTTAGAATTGTAAGCCGATTGCCGGAGGAGATTGGACTCTCTCTTACGGATAAGTTTATCAATGATGTCAGGACTGTAGTCATTGTTTACAACTATTTGTTTAATTATATTGAGTTCTTTGTTGAATTCATGAGTTGATAAAGGAATAGTGTATAGTCTATGTATGAAACTTCTAAAAGCTGAATATTTATGGGAGAGAGGATGATTGGAGGATGCGTGAATGACATGATCTGTTTGTGTAGGCTTGCGATAAATACCAAAGTTGAATTGATTATTAAGTCTGGTAATGGACAGATCTAAAAAATTGATGGCATTAGAAGACTCTAGTTCCATAGTGAATTTGATGTTTGGATGAAGTTGATTAATTTTTGACAGAAGAAAACACAGCTGTTTTCGGAATGCTGTTTGACAGCTGTGTCGGAATTCCCTAGGATAAAGACGAGACAATCGTCGACATAACGGTACCAGTGTAGGATTTCAGTGTTTTTCATGATATAATTGGATTTTAAGTTATCCACAAAAACATCAGCTAAGAAAGGAGATAAGCAACTGCCCATAGCTAAACCATCAGGTTGTTTATAAAATGTATTATTAAATATGAAAAAATCTTGTGACAGACAAATTTGCAGAATATCTATAATCGGTGAAATGATTTGGGGTTGGATGTTATTATTGGTTAGGAGAGAATTTACCAGACTAATTGTTTCATTTTTGGGCACTGAAGTGAATAAGTTGCTAACATCAAAGGAAAGCATTGTTATGTCAGGATGAAGATTAATAAGTTGAAGTTTCTCAACTAATTGGTAAGAATTTATAACTGAAAATTGAGGAGTGAAGTTGATTAGATTTTTAATTGTCTTAAGAAGGAACTTAGATAAAATAGAATAGTCTGTAAAAAGATTTCCCCAGTCCTGAATGTTCCAGTTCACATGTTCTCTAGCGAATTGTAGTCTAGTCCTGCGATGGTCTGCGTTTAACACAGGTCCTTGAGCTGCGACTCGGATATGAAGACTTCCTTCCGAAAGACGTCTTCTGGCAGTGTCAAGACTGGACTAAACATGCCCAGCTTAAGTAAAATACTTTAAGATGTGGTGAAACGTTTTCTTAAAGCACGGAGGTTACCGTGACACCTCTCTTTCGCTTAGTAAGCACGACATCGTTCCGTTAACCCGTGAGCCGTTAAATTTAATTTTGAGATTCAGATCAGTTGGATCTTTCTGAATACTCAGCTATTTGAAGGGTCAGTTCTGATTAGCTCATCTCTATAATTGCGACGAGAAACGAATTAAGGATTAAAACCCTACACTTTCTTCGTTTTTAAAGATACGAAAATAAAAAAAAAACAAAATGTTCACAAAACATGAGACTACAACATAATTTCGATATATACCCACCATTGCACCTTTTACTACCTATACAGTGTGTCTAAAGCACCCATAACACAAGAAAACCATCCAGTATAAGCTTAAACAAAGTGTGTGTAAAGTTTTGCCGAACAGTGTAAACACCAAAGAGAAAATATAAAATAAAAAAATAGCGAAAACCGGTAATCTGTTCACGAGGAAATCAACTATGAAAATGAGCACATTTTTGGATATCAACTATGAAAATGAGCAGTTAACTGTACATTATAGTAAACTAAAAAAACATGCGAACTGACAGATCTAAAAATTACGAAAACTTCTCTACACTGCACATTGAAAATTTGAACGTGAATGGTAAAGAGAAAAGTGAATAAGGAGCTCCAAATGAGTGCAAACTTTGAAAAAACTAGAACATAAACATGTCATGAGTATTTTCAAGAATATGTTCGTTGTTAAGGTGCTGCCATACCCAGTAAAAACATGTCCGTTATACCCTTAGGCTAGGGCTCCACGAGCTACATATTGACGCTAGCAGGATCAGTAAAATTACGGCGGCAGCACAGCAGTAAAATCATGGCTCCATGAAAGCGGTAGTTTACAGCGCAAATAGCACCGCGTCTTGGTCTTGTAGTGGCTCTATGAACTTTAGTATGACGTTTTACCATTTCCAACTATCGAATATGAAAAATCGGGTTTTTCAGATTCGATACCTTGCCCTCGCATTTTACGTGATACATATTGTGGCAAATTCTCGTTATTGTACCTTGATTAGAAGCGCGGGAAATATGCTGTTTAAACCATCGAATATGAACATTTTTTCATTTGGTTGACTGCAAACTAACGAAAATGGTTATATTCGATACTTCTGTTTTGTATAAATATATCTAAGTCTAAAGGTATATTTGTACAACGCTAAATGTCGAATGTGTCACATTCACTAGTTTGTGTTGTAATTTATTCAACAGTTATTCAATTATAATCTGTAAACTGTCGAAAATGAAACTGCTGAGAAGAATAAAATGCACGTGTTTACAATTAGTGCGAATTTTGTTTCAGTATCGCTTCCAAGAAATTCTTGTGAGGCAGTTTATGATTTCATTTTAACGGATTTTAATTATTTGATTATATAGTTATTCGCTGTTATACATTCGCTACTTTGAATCATCGGACCGAAACAAATCTTTGATTAATACAAAAAGCAAAGGAACGAATGTGATTTTTTGGAAAGAAAAAAATGATAAGCAGTTCAAATTTGTTATCAATCTAACAAGGATTAAACATTACATACAAAAAATATAAAAATTTTCTCATTTGTCAATGCGCTGATTTAGGAGTCTCTAAAAAAGAGTTATTTTGCTCTCCTGAAAAGTACCACTTTTCACATTCGATAGTTGGAAATGGCAGGGACGATATAGTATGGATTATGGATAATCTATCATGAGTATTAATATCGAAGACTAGGCACTAAAATAAGATAACAAAATCCTGGAAAGGGAGGAACACTTTAGGTATATGGGTAGCTGAATTGACTGCAGAGTTGAAAGCGATGAGGAAATTTTGACCAGAATAGAACTTACACGAAAAAGCTTTATTAGCTGGCGTTCTGTATTGTGCAGTCTGTCATTGACCACACGTCTAAGAGTATTGAAGTGCCACGTCTGGTCCGTTTTGTTCTATAGATGTAAAACTTGGAAAACAAAAATAAAAAATCTCAACAAATTAGTAGCGTTGGAGTTATGGTGTTACCGTCGCATGCTCAGAATCTCGTGGTGAATGAATGAATGAATCAAAAATATATATCTCTTATATATCATATAAGTATCATGTAAACCATATTTCTCGATGTTACCAATTTCATAAGGTTGCTAGTTTCATGTACTAAGCAGAAAGCACTGAAGATGATCTGATCTAGATCGAAAACGTTTTGCGAATCCTTTTGAATGACTTTTAATGGTTTTTAATAAACTTTTTTTATACCATTGTACAAACGAAGTTTTTACTTCTGTATGATTTTTTAATTATGGTATACAGCCAGCTACTGAGATTTTCCCATTGATTATTTTTTCTAATATTAATAGTTCACTATCAAACTAAAAAAAAAAATTTCCAATATGAATACCTATAATTCAAAATACCAAACACAGCAAAATAAACGAAAAAGAATAAAAAAAAATCAGATTGAATGGCAATTGCACCTGCCACATACTAGCAACACAATACTGCCTGTGGGGCCAGGCACGAGCTGAACATAACTGTTAGGAAATAGGTCTACCACTATCCGTATGCGACATGACCTTAGCTACGCGCCTCATTCACCTTTAAGGCGACAATCTACAGCTCAGTGGAGCCGCCCAGTATTATCGCTGTTGTTTTCATTTATCACAATTCATTTTGCTGCTACTGCTAGCGTCAATCTCTAGCTCATGGAGCCCTAGTCTTAGTTATCACTAAATATCGATGAAATTCTCACAGCCCAAAAAATTTACTTATATGAAAAACATATGTAATACATCAGTGGCGGCCGGTCAGGGTCGGCAGTGCCGACCCACACATTTATAGATATAGATTTTTTTAATATTTGTATCTGTGAAATAAAAAAAAATCTATCAGATAATACAGACTAAATTTTATTCATGGTTTTTAAAAGGATTTGATCAATCCGAGCGTTAAGTGATCCCTGCGCATAACAGACTTCTCAAAAAATGAATGATCCGAGCCATTCATCTGACTTTTCGGCTAGCCGTCCCCAACTCCGTAGCTTGATGATTTACACGTAAAACTCAACGAAATAACAAGTCGATGAGCAAGCGAACATTACATTCTCTCCGTGGACAATAGCAGATACGGCATGGCAGGTTAAGCGGCAGGTACGGCATATTTCGGTCTGCCGGTTGGTGTTTCATTTGGAAGCATGCATCGGCAGAAATTGTCAAATAATCACGCCGTTTTACGTCGTTTAATTGATATCGTAATTTTTTTAAGTTGTCAGGAATTATCATTTAGTGGACATGATGGATCAAAGCATTTGTTAAAAATCAAAGTAATTATAGAGAATTAATAAAATTGTTTTAGAAAT
The DNA here is from genome assembly GCF_917563875.1 of Diabrotica virgifera virgifera. NCBI lineage: Eukaryota > Metazoa > Arthropoda > Insecta > Coleoptera > Chrysomelidae > Diabrotica > Diabrotica virgifera. The sequence goes on from NC_065448.1 coordinate 165,907,613, forward strand.
ATGTACCTATTTACTTTATGATTCGAAGTGTATTCGTAATACAGAATGAACTAATACATATAATCAAATAGTTACATTTTGAATAACGTTGTTGAATCTGAGATTTAGAAAACCATTTGCTTTTCACTGGAAGTAGATGAAACTTCTGATTATCATGTCATTCACAATTATCAATTATTGTTGTTCGATACGCGTTACGTGGTAATATTTATGAGAGGTTTTTAGGTTTTAGAGACGTGAGTAAAAGCAATATGGCAGAATATATTTTTGGTGTTTTAAAGAACAGATTCAAATTTTTTTTATATCAAAAATAAATTGGTAGGGCAAACTGGGGCAATCTTATGACGGCGTTGCTGTGATGAGTGGTGAATTGAATGGTATCCAGACAAAAGTTAAAACTATTCCATCACAAGCTTTATTTACTCACTATTATGCGCATATAATGAATTTCGTTTTACATGATAAGTGTAAAAAAATAAAGAATATCGTCTTTTTTTGCCAGTTTAGCTCACCTAAACGGATTATTGCTTTAGAACAAATTTGTTTCGAAAAAAAAAGCGAACAGTTTGTCAGACGCGATGAAATTTTAAATCTCGGTTAGTTTTATCTAAGCAGATTATCTCTGGTAGTTTTAGTATCTGTAGCAGATTTTCGTGAACAGCTTTTGGAAGTTTTTGATTTTATTATCGAAGGCGATGACTTTGAAAGTGGCGATACCTCGATCCGTGAAGCAATCGGTTTGAGAACTTTATTAAATAATAATTACTCGTTTAATATTCTTTTAAATATTTTTAAGACAGAGTTTGCCCAAGATATTCCTTGTTGTTCAAAATCAGTCAACTGACATTATTACATATTTCAAAAATAGAATACGAAAGCTGGTGCAAAATCTCAGATATTTTCGTAATGATAGTAGTTTATAATATAAACGCAGTGACGTTTTGGATTCGCTTGATATTTCCGAACCATCCCAAAAAAGACAACGACCTGATACATATCTCGAAAAACGAGTAAGTATATCTTGAAATTTTGGATACCTACTATTATATGCAAATAGATACTCGTCTTTTGAATTTTAAAGATTTGCAAATTTTTGACCTCTTTGACGATTGAAAATTTAAAAGTTACCTTCGCCAAAGAATTTCCAAGATATTTATTATTACAAGTTAGGTACTTAAAAAATTATGCCGATCCAAATATTTTCATAAAGTGGGATAAGTTACAAAATATGTATGGGCCATTCCACGAACATACGCCTGTTTTGGATTACTTCGACAACGAATATTTTACTGTGCAACATAAGAAGTACGAAAGTAAATGGCGCTAATAATTATTCCAATAAACAACAATGTAATTTGCAATTTACTTTCGTTCTTCTTATTTTTCACAGTAAAATATTCGTTGTCGAAGTAATCCAAAACAGGCGTACGTTCGTGGAATAGGGTATATATATAATTCTATGTAGTAAGTACTGCAATTCATTACAAAAACTGTTCATCAATTTTCTTATTACCACCAATTTCTGCCTCAAATAAACGGGATTTACCTTGTCTCAAAAGAATCAACACATATTGTCGAAACACCATGAAATACAAATCAAGTACATCAAATAAAAAAAAAGCAAAAAACAACAAAATCTCCTATGATGATTTAAGCCTTTTAGTTTGATGGTATACCTATATGAGGAGACAAAAAAACCTTGCCGACCCTGTCTCCAAGGCCACGAGCCGCCACTGTAATACATATTAACACAAATGAAAACAAAGCAAATTCTGGTTAAAATTTCCAACGTAAAAATATTACAAAAAAATCCATAGGTATAACTTCAACATACTTAAACGATTCCTCACAGTTCGATGTAGGATCTACATAATTAAATGTCTCGAGTCTCCTTGAATTATTCTCACCGATGTCATTTTCCATTGGATCCTTCTTTATTTGAATACGCTGCACTGTGTTACGCTTACTTTACTGATTCCTCTGTATAATTATTGATTTGTCAATTAAAGTAAAATGATAAATTTACGTCATAAATCTCTTCTATAATCCATATACTACTTTCTGGGCGTAATTTATTCATTAAGCATGATCGAATCCTTAAAAATTCATATCTACTTGCTTTATATTAGGAATAATCTAAATCAGAGCTGCAGCAGTTGAGGATCTATACTTGGTTGATCTAAAAAGTGAAATCAAATAAATAAATTAATAGCTTGTATAGTCTGCCCGGAGGATCTTTGCTAATATATATTACATTACCCACGAATTACTTTTATTTTTTTTTTCTACCCAAAGAACATAAAATCCTGAAATTAAACCGACTGTACAGTTGTGGCCACTGAATAGTTTACACCTTCATTTTTACATTGTAATACTGTAAAATCGCAGTGTATCGCGGTATCCTGAATAAAGTACGCGCCTCCTAGTGGCGGGATACGGGCAACAATACATTGGCTTATAGGGCAGTCCTTACAGTAGGGATCCTGGCCTATACAGAAAAATTCAGGCGGGTGTGGGATAATACTGCACTTTGGTTGCATTGGTGGTGTATTGGATAAACGTGCAGGGCAGGGTATGCTGCAGATAGAAAAGGCATTCAGGCATCAAATATCCAAAAATCTTTTCAGGCCATAAATATTGAAAGACCTACTCCAACGCAATAAAAACTTATACTGAAATGATGGCATCTCCTGAGGTAAAATATGCCGGAAGTAAAATGAGCCCGTTCGGATCTCCGGGGGAACACCATTACAGGTTAGAAAAATTAGAATAGGGTCTTGGAATCTTGGTAGTCTTACGGGTAAGAGTCTGGAGTTAGTGGATGCGCTCAAATGAAGAAGAGTTTAAATTGCTTGTATTCAAGAAACTAGGTGGAAAGGACAAAGGGCGAAAGAACTAGGTGAATGATACAAATTGTGGTATGTAGGGAGTAGTAACACTGGAAATGGAGTTGGTATAATTGCTGTTAGTGAAATGAAAGATAACGTAGTAGAAGTTGTAAGAACGAGTGATAGAATAATGTCAGTGAAATTTGTAATTGATAAAGAGGTATTGAATGGTGTGTGTGTATGTATGTATGCTCCTCAAACAGGTCTAGGTGAGAATGAAAGAAGAGCTTTCTATGACCAATTAGTAGACGTACTGAGTGTTATTCCAGCAGAGGAAAAAGTTATAATAGGAGGGGATTTCAATGCACATGTGGGCCAAGCCAAGACAGGATATGAAACAATCATCATCATCATCAGTGGCGTTACAGCTCTTTATGAGCCAAAGCCTTCTTCAGAACAATCCTCCATTCACCCCTGTCTCTGACAACCCTTCTCCATTCTCTAATTCCAATAGATTTTAAATCAGTTTCTATGTTGTCTTGGTATCTAAGCGCTCGTTGTCCTATCGGCCCTCTTCGGTCAAAAACTTTTCTGACTATGGCATCTTCCTCCCGCCTGATTACATGACCTATCCATCTAAGACGTGCTATCTTAATGAATTGTACAACGTCAGGTTCTCCAAAATTTCTATACAACTCGAAAGTTGTAATGCATGCGCCACAAACCTTGTTCTTCTATGTCACCATATATTCGTCTTAGGATTTTTCGCTCAAAACGTTTGAACAGTTCTTGGTCATTCTGAGTAAGTGACCAAGTTTCTGAACCATATGTTAGCACTGGTCTTATTAGTGTTTTGTAGACAGTCAATTTAATTTTTCTAGGTATTTTTGAGGCCATCTGTCTTCTTAAGCCAAGTAGCACTTATTGGCGAGCACTATTTTCATTTTCATTTCTTTTTCATTTTTACTCAATTTGTGAGTATTTAGAAACTATCTTTCGGTCCTTTTCCTAGACGAAGAGAAGGTAAATGCGTGGCCTAAGTGTCCTCTATTTGCTTTCTCCTATTTCGTCGTCTCTATGTGATTGATTATATATTGTAAAATCCGGAGATATGGGATGCAGCCAGAAAGCAGTTTATTAACGAAAAGTCTTGGATTTAAAATATTGTTTATTATATTTTTATTTCAATTATTCTAATTGTTTAAAAAGTAGTAAACTTTGTATCTAGGGCTTTTCGTTTTCCTCGTAATACGAGAGATGTCGCTGTATTGCGTCTCAAAAGGCGGGTTCATCGCATCGCGATGGTTTGCTTTAAAAGAGGCAGAATGTTTGTATTCCCTTCAGAGTTGTGACTGCATAATCTTCACTGATGATGCATAAGGATGCTGAAATAGTTACTATATGGAGATGGTAGTCCAACTCTGAATCGAATATAAACAAAACCTGCCTTGAACCCTTTTTATCTTTTTCATTTTTACTCAATTTGTGAGTATTTAGAAACTGTCTTTCGGTCCTTTTCCTAGACGAAGAGAAGGTAAATGCGTGGCCTAAGTGTCCTCTATTTGCTTTCTCCTATTTCGTCGTCTCTATGTGATTATATATTGTAAAATCCGGAGATATGGGATGCAGCCAGAAAGCAGTTTATTAACGAAAAGTCTTGGATTTAAAATATTGTTTATTATATTTTTATTTCAATTATTCTAATTGTTTAAAAAGTAGTAAACTTTGTATCTAGGGCTTTTCGTTTTCCTCGTAATACGAGAGATGTCGCTGTATTGCGTCTCAAAAGGCGGGTTCATCGCATCGCGATGGTTTGCTTTAAAAGAGGCAGAATGTTTGTATTCCCTTCAGAGTTGTGACTGCATAATCTTCACTGATGATGCATAAGGATGCTGAAATAGTTACTATATGGAGATGGTAGTCCAACTCTGAATCGAATATAAACAAAACCTGCCTGAACCCTTTTTATCTTTTTCATTTTTACTCAATTTGTGAGTATTTAGAAACTGTCTTTCGGTCCTTTTCCTAGACGAAGAGAAGGTAAATGCGTGGCCTAAGTGTCCTCTATTTGCTTTCTCCTATTTCGTCGTCTCTATGTGATTATATATTGTAAAATCCGGAGATATGGGATGCAGCCAGAAAGCAGTTTATTAACGAAAAGTCTTGGATTTAAAATATTGTTTATTATATTTTTATTTCAATTATTCTAATTGTTTAAAAAGTAGTAAACTTTGTATCTAGGGCTTTTCGTTTTCCACGTAATACGAGAGATGTCGCTGTATTGCGTCTCAAAAGGCGGGTTCATCGCATCGCGATGGTTTGCTTTAAAAGAGGCAGAATGTTTGTATTCCCTTCAGAGTTGTGACTGCATAATCTTCACTGATGATGCACAAGGATGCTGAAATAGTTACTATATGGAGATGGTAGTCCAACTCTGAATCGAATATAAACAAAACCTGCCTTGAACCCTGTTTATCTTTTTCATTTTTACTCAATTTGTGAGTATTTAGAAACTGTCTTTCGGTCCTTTTCCTAGACGAAGAGAAGGTAAATGCGTGGCCTAAGTGTCCTCTATTTGCTTTCTCCTATTTCGTCGTCTCTATGTGATTATATATTGTAAAATCCGGAGATATGGGATGCAGCCAGAAAGCAGTTTATTAACGAAAAGTCTTGGATTTAAAATATTGTTTATTATATTTTTATTTCAATTATTCTAATTGTTTAAAAAGTAGTAAACTTTGTATCTAGGGCTTTTCGTTTTCCTCGTAATACGAGAGATGTCGCTGTATTGCGTCTCAAAAGGCGGGTTCATCGCATCGCGATGGTTTGCTTTAAAAGAGGCAGAATGTTTGTATTCCCTTCAGAGTTGTGACTGCATAATCTTCACTGATGATGCATAAGGATGCTGAAATAGTTACTATATGGAGATGGTAGTCCAACTCTGAATCGAATATAAACAAAACCTGCCTTGAACCCTTTTTATCTTTTTCATTTTTACTCAATTTGTGAGTATTGAGAAACTGTCTTTCGGTCCTTTTCCTAGACGAAGAGAAGGTAAATGCGTGGCCTAAGTGTCCTCTATTTGCTTTCTCCTATTTCGTCGTCTCTATGTGATTATATATTGTAAAATCCGGAGATATGGGATGCAGCCAGAAAGCAGTTTATTAACGAAAAGTCTTGGATTTAAAATATTGTTTATTATATTTTTATTTCAATTATTCTAATTGTTTAAAAAGTAGTAAACTTTGTATCTAGGGCTTTTCGTTTTCCTCGTAATACGAGAGATGTCGCTGTATTGCGTCTCAAAAGGCGGGTTCATCGCATCGCGATGGTTTGCTTTAAAAGAGGCAGAATGTTTGTATTCCCTTCAGAGTTGTGACTGCATAATCTTCACTGATGATGCATAAGGATGCTGAAATAGTTACTATATGGAGATGGTAGTCCAACTCTGAATCGAATATAAACAAAACCTGCCTTGAACCCTTTTTATCTTTTTCATTTTTACTCAATTTGTGAGTATTTAGAAACTGTCTTTCGGTCCTTTTCCTAGACGAAGAGAAGGTAAATGCGTGGCCTAAGTGTCCTCTATTTGCTTTCTCCTATTTCGTCGTCTCTATGTGATTATATATTGTAAAATCCGGAGATATGGGATGCAGCCAGAAAGCAGTTTATTAACGAAAAGTCTTGGATTTAAAATATTGTTTATTATATTGTTATTTCAATTATTCTAATTGTTTAAAAAGTAGTAAACTTTGTATCTAGGGCTTTTCGTTTTCCTCGTAATACGAGAGATGTCGCTGTATTGCGTCTCAAAAGGCGGGTTCATCGCATCGCGATGGTTTGCTTTAAAAGAGGCAGAATGTTTGTATTCCCTTCAGAGTTGTGACTGCATAATCTTCACTGATGATGCATAAGGATGCTGAAATAGTTACTATATGGAGATGGTAGTCCAACTCTGAATCGAATATAAACAAAACCTGCCTTGAACCCTTTTTATCTTTTTCATTTTTACTCAATTTGTGAGTATTTAGAAACTGTCTTTCGGTCCTTTTCCTAGACGAAGAGAAGGTAAATGCGTGGCCTAAGTGTCCTCTATTTGCTTTCTCCTATTTCGTCGTCTCTATGTGATTATATATTGTAAAATCCGGAGATATGGGATGCAGCCAGAAAGCAGTTTATTAACGAAAAGTCTTGGATTTAAAATATTGTTTATTATATTTTTATTTCAATTATTCTAATTGTTTAAAAAGTAGTAAACTTTGTATCTAGGGCTTTTCGTTTTCCTCGTAATACGAGAGATGTCGCTGTATTGCGTCTCAAAAGGCGGGTTCATCGCATCGCGATGGTTTGCTTTAAAAGAGGCAGAATGTTTGTATTCCCTTCAGAGTTGTGACTGCATAATCTTCACTGATGATGCATAAGGATGCTGAAATAGTTACTATATGGAGATGGTAGTCCAACTCTGAATCGAATATAAACAAAACCTGCCTGAACCCTTTTTATCTTTTTCATTTTTACTCAATTTGTGAGTATTTAGAAACTGTCTTTCGGTCCTTTTCCTAGACGAAGAGAAGGTAAATGCGTGGCCTAAGTGTCCTCTATTTGCTTTCTCCTATTTCGTCGTCTCTATGTGATTATATATTGTAAAATCCGGAGATATGGGATGCAGCCAGAAAGCAGTTTATTAACGAAAAGTCTTGGATTTAAAATATTGTTTATTATATTTTTATTTCAATTATTCTAATTGTTTAAAAAGTAGTAAACTTTGTATCTAGGGCTTTTCGTTTTCCTCGTAATTCTTCTTTTAATTTCTTCACTGACATTGTTATCTCTATTTAGCAGCGAGCCTAAGTATATGAAGGTGTCGACACCTTCCAGTTCTAGGTCGTCAATTATTATTCTTGTAGGTGTCGGGTTGCTTGACCTAGTACAACACATATATTTGGTCTTTTGAACATTTATATTTAGCCCCGACGAAGTTTTAATTGTGGAACGTGATTTTAATTGTGGAACGTGTCATCCTGACAAGTTTATGATTGTGAAAACTAGCAGGTTGTTTTTACGTTTATTTAATAGCAAACTTTATATAATATATATGAAAAAATGTCTGTTCGGCAGATATGTTTGGCATTTTAATAAGTCCGACACGTAGAACATGTCAAATGACACGCATTTAATTGGTGGTAAATAGCAGTGTGATTTTTGCATGAGGGTTTAATGAAAGGCTAACTAATCAATTGGAAGTTCTGTCCGAAAATACATGGGACGTTTTCGTAGTCTGACGTTCGAAACCTGTAACCTGTTCCACAATTAAAACTTCTCCTGTTCCCGTACATCAAAGTCTGTCCGACTAGACACCGTTAAGCTATTAACACATTTTCAGCTTGCTATTAATAAACTATTTTTGGTACGCAGGATCCAGGCCTATTATTGCTGCCAGAAAACAGAAAAAAATGTTTATTTGACAAATAAATATTGTTTTTCGCTTAAACTCAATATTAAAGCTGCCACCCACCTGCCTCTTAGCAGTTTGAACATTTAATTTAAGCGAAAAGCAATGTTTATTTTTCAAATAAACATTTTATCTGTTTTGTGGCAGTCGTAAACTGTATTTGAATTAAATAAATTAGATACATTATTCTTTTTGTGCCAATTAATTTAATTAAAAAAAACTTTTTTGGACACCCCATATAAATAAGAATGTTAATATTGAATGGGTTGCATATGTGAGTCCATATTAAATGTAGTAATGAAACACCGACTTACTCATAATCATTTAATAATACTTTGACGACTGGTTTCGATCTCTATACTATTGAGATCATCTTCAGGTCGGCGTTACAAGTAGTTAAATGATGCCGTTACAAGAGATGCGTTGCCAGTTCGTTGATAGGATGTTTATACGTCCAACTTATGCTAATAGGATAGCTAGGTGAGGTACAGGGCAAGCAGACATGTTTCGTAGGTCAAACATAGTAAATCTTTTGAAATTTTAATGGATCCTGAAGGAAGATGTGTACTGAGAAACAGAGAATGTTGTGTTAGAAATAAGAAAGATTCTTAGTTGTGTTAAGAAAGATAGAAATCTTTCTTATTTCTAACACAACATTCTCTGTTTCTCAGTACACATCTTCCTTCAGGATCCATTCAAATTTCAAAAGATTTACTAGGTTTTGACCTACGAAACATGTCTGCTTGCCCTGTACCTCACCTAGCTATCCTATTAGCATAAGTTGGACGTATAAACATGTTATCAACGAACTGGCAACGCATCCCTTGTAACGGCATCATTTAACTACTTGTAACGCCGACCTGAAGATGATCTGAATAGTGTAGAGATCGAAACTGGTCGTCAAAGTATTATTAAATGATTGTGAGTAAGTCTGTGTTTCATTACTACATTTAAGAATGTTAATGTTTATAATAAACATTAATATTATTACTGTATAGACTATAGAGAATTGAATAACTTTCCAAATGAGCTACCACACGACCCCTACTCTCATTTAAAAAAATCATCGATTATGTCATCACGTCCAGATGGATGACGTCACTAGTAGGATATATATGCGAAAAAATCATGTACAGTTGAGTCCAGGGTTCTTTACCCGTGCGTCATTAATACCTGGCGAGATAAAACACATACTTTTTGTTTAGCATCATTGTCTTCCACCCATGAAACTAAAGACAAACCAGATACCGCCTGTTATAAAGTAAATACACATGTTATTTTTATAAACGCTTTAGACTCGGTACATCGAAAAGAGATAGATACAAAAAAGACGCTTGGTGACGTTTTCAGATTTTAAGTACAATTTGTGACGTTTCTGGTTTGTTCACTTGTCACTGCCAGTTTGTTGACTTGTCACTGTCAGTTTGTTGGATTTTTTGCTGTTTTCTTGTCCTGTTTTTGCAGTTAGAATGTTACTTCTATTAAATAAACAGTTTTTTTCACAACCAATTTTATACTGGAGTTTGAAATTTTATGGTAAGTGTATTTTATTTTGCCATTAAGGAATGGTTTTGTTTAAGTTTCCGTAAAAGTGAAATAAATAACAAAAAGAAAATATTCTATTTCCAAATATTTTATTTTATTTTCAAATATTTAATATTACTAATGATATTAAAATAATTTATTACGCTTCTTCAAATGTAGCTGTAATTCTGCACCAAAATTTAAAGTTCTATTTATTCGATAACATAAAATTTTATAGTATAATCCGTGGTCGGAGCAGTACCCACTTTCTGCCACTTGCTGTTGCGTGGAATACATTTCCGACTTATTTCGTATGGTTTAAATGATGACGCACGGGTAAAGAATCATGGACTCAACTGTATACGTACAGGGTGTTTGGTAAAGAATGGGCCATAGCTTAACCTTAGATTCCTGAGGTTAAAATAGGTCGACGTAGGGGAACGTGAATGGTTGACCCTTCCCAAATTCTACGCCACTGGCGGAATTTTTATTTTAATGCAATTATTTGATTCTCCAATACTTTCTATGTAAATAACATGCTCTTCATTCGTAACGATAAAGCCATTAATTTTCGAGATATTTGAAGCTAAAAATGAAGGAGCATAATACATTAATCAAAATAAGTGTGCCTTTTCATTTTTAACTTCAAATATCTCGAAAACTAATAACTTTATCGTTACGAATGAAGAGTATATTATTTACATAGAAAGTATTGGAGAATCTAAAAATTATGCTAAAATACCAGTTTCATCAGTGTCATAGAATTTGGGAAGGGTCAACCATTCACTTTCCCCTGTCGTACGCCTCTTGTATTAACCACAAACGATTATTTAACATAATTTAGTAGGGTGTACAGTACCTACACTTTCTGCCAAGTACCACAACGATATGTCAAATAGTTTTATAGTACCGGGCACACATAGTTCTTAAAGTTTTAAATAAAGAATAAATTATTAAAAAAAGAATACTTTAAAATAATTTGACATATCGTGTGGTACTTGGCAGAAAGTGTAGGCACTGTACACCCTACTAAATTATGTTAAATAATCGTGTCTGGCTACTACCAGAGGCGTACGACAGGGTAAAGTGAATGGTTAACCCTTCCCAAATTCTACGCCACTGATGAAACTGCTATTTTAGCATAATTTTTAGATTCTCCAATACTTTCTATGCAAATAATATACTCTTGATTCGTAACGATAAAGTCATTAGTTTTCGAGATAATTGAAGTTAAAAATGAAAAGGCACACTTATTTTGATTAATATATTATGCTCCTTCGTTTTAAGGTTCAAATATCTCGAAAACTAATGGCCTAATCGTTACGAATGAAGAGCATGTTTTTTACATAGAAAGTAATGGAGAATCAAAAACTTGCACTAAAATAGCAATTCCGCCAGTAGCGTAGAATTTGGGAAGGGTCAACCAATCACGTTCCCCCGTCGTACGCCTCTGGTAGTATCCAGAAACGTGTGTTTAACATAATTTAGTAGATTGTACAATGCCAGCACCACTTACCAAATTTCGTGTTGTTGTCCCATGCCTGTCAGGAAATATTCAAAAATAAATAAAATAAAATTTTAACTTCGACACCCTGTATTTCGGTTATTATCAACTTTTGTACTAAGATAAGTTAGCTTAAATCGACCTATTTTAACCTCAGGAATCTAAGGTTAAGCTATGGCCCATTCTTTACCAAACACCCTATAAACGTGTGTCTGTTCGTGTTTGGTTCGGAATGTTAGCTAAGTTTACAGAGCAAATTTTAAGAGATTGATTAGATATATATTTAAAACTGAATCAACAACGTGTAACAAAGTATTTACTAGTTTATACCTCTTGTTGGTGTAGTCGACCTGGATCTAGACTGGTTGGCAACTGGCAGTAAATCTGATTCCAAATTCTAAAAGAAAAAATCGTTAGTTCATTTTGTACAATGATTGTTTTTTTCCGAAAATATTGAGAAAACACGAAGTTACCTCGCAATGAAAAACAAAATCTAATCAACGGTTTAAACTTATGGTACACTTTAGAGAGTGGTAGTGTATGTATGTAGGTCTTCCTCTAACTATTTTCTGAACTAGATTTCTAAAGAGAGCATTTAGCTCTTAGAGAGCGCATTCCCAAGTGATGATTAGGAAACATTCACAAAATATTTAGAGCCTCGGACAGTCAAGCCTCGGACACTCATAGGCGTCCATACACATGGGCAGGGGGGCCGTGCCCCTCTAGCTTTTCGGGTGATTTAAACTATTGGTATCCATAGTGTACAAAATGTAATGTTCAAAATCTTCACGTCTGCCCCCCACCCTGAAAACTTTTATAATAATAATCCACTAGGAAGAATTTCCTGTAGCTGGCTGTATACCATTAATTACAAGTAAAATTTAATAAAAAATTTTGGTCTTGGTAAAAGGTATATTATTTTAAAAAGCCCTATAGGGCTACAAACATCGAACAGAACGTTTTCGCTCTAAAAAGAGCATCATCAGTGTTGCCTAAAATAAGTAATAACATAATAATAATAATAACATAGTAATAAACATAATAAAGTAATAGCATAATATGGTTATACTTATTTTAGGCAACACTGATGATGCTCTTTTTAGAGCGAAAACGTTCTGTTCGATGTTTGTAGCCCTATAGGGCTTTTTAAAATAATATACCTTTTACCAAGACCAAAATTTTTTATTAAATTTTACTTTTATAATAATATAACAAACAACCCAGCAAAATAGTTCGTGAGACTCAAATTCTTAGTGTGAGAAAGGACAACCAATTCTAAACGGGCGACACAACTACGGAACGCCAAAACTATCGCACGTTCAAATTTTTAGCGTGTGAAACCGGGGTTACACTAATTATTATCTCCAAACTATAACGTGACATTGGTAGAGTTTAAAAAAAGAGCATACTCTAAATGGATCCTTTCTCGCGCCCTATCAATAATTAAAATCAGTACTAACAATGAACCCCCCATCTAGCATCTACAGACCATGTCTTTAAATATTGCCTAGGGAACATGGTACTCTTTAGAAGGGTTTCAAAAACACCTTTTGGAATACCAGGAGCACCCATATGGGAACGATTAGGTTCCTGAAAGGGTTTCAATATGTGTTTATTGTGGGTAGTGAGTAGGTACTAAGATAAACATGTTCTCATATTTCGGTTACATTCTTTTTTAATTGAAAGTGATTTTTCATCTTTCAAAGATATAGCCTACCTCGGCGGTATCCACAGGCTTTGATTGAGAAACCGCTTCTAACACTCCGCCCACAGCACCCTCCTCCAGAATATCTTCGGTAATAATTCCACTCTGGTCAGCTTCTGCTAAATCACCGTCAGCCGTCTGTAAAATAAACTTGTTTATGTAATCCCTATCATCATGTCTATTCTTTAACTACAAATCGAATAGAAATGAGTCGAATCGAATAGATGTCAGCAAGTCGGATTGGAATTTGTAGGAATTGGTATTCAATAAACTCATCTCGACCTCTACTATCGGAACGTTAGTATCGTATTGGGTAGAAATTGATTTCGACTATACAATCTCTGTCGAGATCACATTTCGACATTGAAATCGGTCTTGACGTTTGCGCATTGGTATCATTATTGTTGGTTTGACGTGTATTTGTTAAATAATTAGCGATTTTAGTCTGTGTTGTTATTTATTTAGATAATTGTATGTTTAATTTTATTTACCAATAATAATTATAGAATCAAGGATAACAGAAATCAATAAACATTCTAAGAATTGCTACTCTAATTAATTTACTGGTCGAATGTGTAGATTTGAGCGTATCTAATGCGCTTCAAACGAAAAACCAAAATTTTTCTTAGGGAAAAAGTTACTTTTACCATGCAATAATATTTTATGTTCAGAGATAAAGTTTACTATGTAATTTAAATGCTCAGCACATGTTTTTTCTTTGGTGTTCCGCTTTTTTGTATTCTTGTGTTGAATTTGTCAAACTTAACCAAAACAAACCAAAATTTCTTCTTTTTTTGCCGGCACCACACTTCGCTATGTGCTACTTGTTATGCGGCTTCGCTGTATGCGCCCAAATATTTGTCCTTTAACCCTCTTTTACCTAAAAGAAGAAATACTCAACCCATGATAATTTCCTTTTAGCATTTTATTGTTTTAGGGCCCAATTAAGCAAAAATCATATTTAAAATTATTTGCTACCCCCCCTCCCACATATGCTGCCCAAACATACATTTTATAAAAGTATATTGCAAATAAACCAGAAATAATTAGTGCCTAAAACTTGTTAATAATTAAACTTAAATACCATAACAATAAGTCACTTTAATTGGTTTTTATAAAAATTTTTTATTAGAATAGTAACCGTAGGTAAACTGAATTTACCGCTTGGGTTGATGGCTTGAAAAATGCGCACACTCACGGAACAAGAAACTAAATTACCATAACTTAATACTTTGAAACAGTTTAAATCAAACAAAAATAGCCAACTGTATATAGAAACAACAGCTGATTGTTACAACCAAAGTTTGAACTATTGAAAAAGCCTCCAATATTTAAAAAATCAATTATATAGTCGATTGATGGATTCGACCGTTACTTGATGGAAGTTCATTTTATCTAACAATAAAACACTGAAAACTTTTGTTTTCTATACTTCCACAAAATTTATTATAACTACGTGACTACAGCTGTTTCGCCAGAGTGTTTTATTGTTAGAGAATTATAAAGTCATGTATCTTGTGAGATACATTGGCCTAAAGAGGGTTAAAGCTTGTAAAAACCAACAACTGAATGGATAGCCGTATTTGCTATTCGTGCTTACGCACACTTCGTCCTATGCGGCCGAATAAGGCGCCCAAAAAATAACATATTTGATGAATTCTTCGCGCCGCACTAGCCTTTCCAGTATCTTAACGTCACAGAACACATATTTAATTTTTCAGTACGGGGTTGCTATACCCTATCCCACGAATATACGACTGTGTTGGATTATTTCGACAACGAATATTTTATTGTGCAAAATATGAAGAACGAAAATAAATTGCAAATTGCATTGCCGTTTATTGGAATAATTATTAGAGCCATTTACTTTCGTACTTCTTATGTTACACACTGAAATATTCACACTAAAATATATATTTAAAAAACACACCATACAGCTAATCACTCTGGTCTGCCATATATCTCATTTTTCTTTTCTTATTAACATTCTGTCACCTCTTTCTTTTTAGATTCTTTAGACTTTACTTAACAATAGGATACTGCACACCTAAATCCATTATGACACATTCATTCAAATTTCTTTCAGACTATAATATTTAAGTTTTAATGCATACACTATCCTTTTTCATCTCTTTCTTATCTTTCTTTTCATTTCCATTCATATCAGGCAACCTCCATTATCCATTTATTCCAATTTAATTTTTCACATTTTACATTTGTTATATTTCAGTTGCTATCACATACGTTCACAAACTTCTGCACTTAAATATATTTCATTTAGTTCAGTCTGTTCATTCCACTACCACCTATATAAATCAAACTCATAGTTCTCTATTTCATATACTCATTCAATTTAGATTCTTCTTTACATACTGACACCAACCCATAATTTGACCTATATTGGTAGCTCTCATTCTATTTTTCATCCACTAATCACTTCGTTGGTAGCCTATCAAGGTACATTTCCTCTAATTCCTTCAGTCCATCCAAAACTACATAAAGTTCAATTAGACTTTATTGTCACATAGTTTATTTTATTATATTATTACATACTTTCATTCATTCCACAATATTATATATAGTATTTTTACTACAAAAACGTTATTACGTAGGTCAAAATTTTTGACGTAAGGGAACTGTCAAAACATTAGAATGTGACTTTTCATTATTGCCATGTTTATAATAAACATGGGAATAATGGAAAGTCACATTCTAATGGTTTGACAGTTCTCTTACGTCAAAAATTTTGACCTACGTAATAACGTTTTTGTAGTAAAAATACTATATATATATATATATATATATATATATATATATATATATATATATATATATATATATATATATATATATATATATATATATATATATGCAATCATATCCTTGACACCTATATTTACCTCACTAACTGTATTCTTTAGTTATTTAATTTTGCCCACAATTATTCTCCCACTTTTAACAGACATAATTAATCAGTACAATACTATGCTAATAAATTTAACACATTAAAATAGTCGCTTTTTGCATATATACTGTTTTCTCGCAATATTCTACCCCTTACCTTCAACCTGTTGCCTGCTTGCCTTGTTAGGGAACCAACAGTACATCCCATAAAAATACTCTTAAATTCTGATTTTTGGTTTGTTTAGCTTCGTATTTTTCCACGCAAGTCCAATAATTGTTTATTATGTAGTATATTTCATTGTATTTAACTAAATTTAACTTTAATCTCGTCATTTCACACTCGATGACGTCACAACTTAAACCATGAAATATATCTACATTAAATTTAATAAATCTATAAGTTATTCTGGAACAGAGAGTTGCTAATTTAGACTTAACAATATATTTTAATATTCAAATAATTTAAATTGCATTTTCAGACATTTATTAACAACCTTTGCATTTCCTAAAAAATCCAAAATCAAATTAAGCTTTAACCAAAAATTGGCTTTACCTTGTCATGTCATGTCACTCTTGTCAAATTATTATATGTCCACTTCCGAATTTCTCAGTTGGTCTGTGCCCATTGAATTGGTAAGTACCTAGCATCTTCGAGCAGGGAAGCATGGTGCCCTTTTAGCATGTGTTCCATTATATCTATCAACATCGACTTGTAGTCATCAAATTTTACTAAATTATATTATGTAAACCATATATTATGGGGTTACCACTATATACAGTGTGCGAGTTTCAAACTACTCGACAGAATGTAAGTATTCCCACATGATTTTTCATTCTAACAGTCACAATTTTAACCTTTTTGCTTTAATCTAACGTGGAAATACTTCATTCTAGGCACTGAAGATGTTCTGTATTAGAACTAAAACGTTTTGCAATCCATGACATTTTAGATAGTTTTTAAATAAACGATTTTATACCAGAATACATCTCGAAGTTTTTACTTCTGTATGAGTTTTTTTTACTGAAATATTCGTTGTCGCGATAATCCACAACAGTCGTATGTTGGTGGAATGAACCATACCCAGAGACATGTAAAGAGGATAGACTTGGCTAGGGATATACCACTCAATCATACGCATCGAGGTGTAACGCCGACATAGGATTGAGTGGTCTAGCCATCTTTGTCAGTCACATGCGCGGGGTCGCTTGGTTAAAAGAGATATATAGACCACCGATCGATTGTTTACATGCTGTTTCCGCGTTACGCTTTTTTGGTGAGTATGCCGAGTCTAGGCTTAATATGTCAATGTTGCTACCACCTCCTGAGCGCATCAAATAGAAGTTGGCGTTTTCGATTTACACTGGTTACGATATGAGTTACAGAATGCCAATCCAAACACGAAAACGACGCGGTAGATACCCAACATTCCGATTTCGGGTAATTACGATTCGACTTGGTCATTTCTATTCGAGTTGTTAAAAGTTACAAAACAGGACTGATTATCTTTCAAATAGTAAATTTGGACATCTCGAGAACTTCCAGGAATCGAATAGTAGTCGATTCTTAGTATTCGCGAACCATCACTACAGTCAACAATCTACTAAGAACTAAGACAAAATATTGCTTAACTTCATCGAGAGATGTAACTGAATTAAGGTAATTCCGAATCCTAACTATTTACTTACTTGTGCCGAAATCATGACATTTTCTGGTTCTGGTTGATGGTTGTTAGTTGAACTGCAAATTTCATCAGTCAAACGTACCAATCCCAATTGTTCAATCAAGAAACACTCAATGTTTCCTAAAATTTGTTGTTTCACATCACCTAACCTAAAATATACTTAGTAAATATTT
Organism: Diabrotica virgifera virgifera; assembly: GCF_917563875.1. Classification (NCBI taxonomy): domain Eukaryota; kingdom Metazoa; phylum Arthropoda; class Insecta; order Coleoptera; family Chrysomelidae; genus Diabrotica; species Diabrotica virgifera. The sequence continues at coordinate 165,925,385 of NC_065448.1, forward strand.
TCGTTTGACACATCAAACTACTACAGTGCGCGTTTTAAGTCTCCTAAGCCTCACTCAGTTATAGAACCGTAAAATATCAATAAACAATTTATTAGTTAATTAAACTAAGGAATTCTTCGCAAGTTTTTATATTTCAGTGACGTAATCATTAAAAATGCGCGTACGGTTGCTATCTTGTAGGATAATTTTAAATATTATCATAGGGCAAGTAATACTTTCAAGATGGCACCCGTCTACCATTTTTAATGATTATATCACTGAATTCCATTGAAGACTGTGCACAAGTACCTTGGTTTAGTAACACAAATTTTTAATTAAGTCAAAGTTTTTAACCTAATAGAAATATTAAAAATATTGAAAAATATTAAATATATTCCTAAAAGATATTTAATTGAAAACTTATTGGGCCATTTTTCTGGTAACACCTCCATGGCTTCTAAAAATTGCAAGCCAGATGGATGCTGAAGCGAAGAAGACAAGAGATAATTAAAAAACTGCCTTCACATTGCAGCTGAATAAAAATGGTATACATTTTTATTTTATTTTATATTGGTTTTAGTCCTTTGAGTAACTAGGTCCATTTTCCATTGGAATTTACCAGCTGAACATACGGGGTCGTGAATTGTAAGTTTTTGAATTCCCTCTTGTCTTCTTCGCTTCAGCATCCATCTGGCTTGCAATTTTTAGAAGCCATGGAGGTGTTACCAGGAAAATGGTTCAATAAGTTTTCAATTAAATATCTTTTAAGCACATTTTTAATATTTTTCACTATTTTTAATATTTCTATTAGATTTAAAACTTTGATTTTCAGTTGCCAGATGTCGCTAGACACCTACTCCATAAACGTCAGTTGCAATGCGGGGATAAACTCTCGGAGTTTCGTCACTTGGGGCAGAGAGCAGCAAACCTACGCCTCTCTGATGATGACTCCAATTAGAGTCGAAAATCGTCGATTTAGCGTGCTGGTTTGCGCTCTCTGTTCTAAGTGAAAAATAAGACAGTTTTGCCTTCGCATTGCAACTGAATAAAAATGGTATACATTTTTATTTCATGTTAATTAAGTTTTATTATGATTTTAAGCTTTTACTAATTTTTAGCAATTAAATTAAACATTTTCAGGTTTTTGTGCTGCAAGTATTACGTAGGTGTCGTTGAAAAGAATATAAAACAGCTTTCAAATTCGATATTACTTGTCATATATGATCTAATTTAAAACTATCCTACAAAATGGCACAATTAAGCTAAGTTTTGTGGTTTATAAAATAAGCAAGGGGTGGTGAAAGATATTTTAAACATGCACTGTATTAGTTTTCATCCGCTTGTGACAACTATGAATAAATATATACATAATTATGTTGTATTACCTTTTACCGTAATAGCTCTCCAATTCTCTGTTTAAGAAGCTTTCTAAATGATGATGGAAAAGTGTTTCTTTTGATACATCCTTTATACATTCTAGTCCAAGCAATAATTGTTTTAGAGTCCTAGCAAATTGATTCTGAATTATGGTTTCTTCGTGATGATCTAGTAAAACTTGAATTTTTTGCAGGATAGAGGTGTAGACAGAGTATTCCTAAAAACGTATTCGTACGCTTACAATATTTTCAATTTTTTTTAATTCAAAATTTAATTAAATTTATATTTTAAGTAATACTTACGTTATTACTAGATGCATTGGAAGATGTATTTAAATCTAACGATGGTGCAGACTGCACAGAATATTTTCTAGATGGGTCAACCTAAAATTTTTAAAATTGTAAAACAATTTTGACATTAAACATGGCCCATTAAAATGATATAGCTATATAGATACAAGTTGAATCAATCGTGCAGGATATGATGCTGGTAGAAAAGAAATTCAGGCATCAAATATCTGACAAGACTATATTACAACCATTAGGTATACTAAAATGATGGCATCTCTTGTAAGTAAAATATTTCTGAAACAAACTGAGCCTCCGTTCGGATTTCTCGGTGAGAACTATTTCAGGGAAACACCTTTAGAAACATCAGAACAGGGTCTTGGAATCTTGGAAGTTTTATAAGTAAGAGTACCCATGGAGTTGGTCGACGCGCTTAAAAGATAGAACAAAGTGCTTGTATTCAAGAGAGGAGGTGAAAAGGACGAAGAGCGGAAGAACTAGATGAAGGATAAATTATGGGGAAGGGGAAAGTAACACTACGAATGGAGTTAGTTGCTGATAGAGAAATGAGTAATTTTTAACGCTCATATGGTATTCACTGATCTTGGGAAATCACATAATAGTTTACAGATATATTCTGTAGTGGACGCTCAAGAAACGAGTTCTTGGTGAGTATGTAAAGTTCTTTGTGAGAGACACGTATGAGGGAGTAACAATTAGTGTTACTACATTAGTGTACTAGGCTGTTCAATAAGTTTTGCGGTTCGATACGAGAGGGCGTTGCTACTAGCCTAATTTTTTTGTTGTGTTAGTACACTCTTCATATGAACGTATATGAGGTATCATTTTAATCTGTCAATTCATTATTTGTTTAGAAGCCATTCAGTATCAATGTGTCGCAATATTTTTTACAATGGAAATAATCAAGTATCGCGCAGTGACTGAATGTTGAAAGTGTATAAGGACTCTTCGCCTTCAATGATTACAGTAAAAAGATGGGTTGCTTAAATTAAACGTAATCTTACAAGCCTTGAATACGATCCACGTCAAGGACTTCCAAAAACAGCAACAACGCCAGAAATCGTAGAAAAATACAGGATATTGTATTGGAAATTCGTTCGAGTGATTTAGTAGAAGCCCTAGGCATCTCATTGGGCAGTGTAAACAATATTTTGACTGAAGTATTGGATTTCAAAAAGTTGTGTTCACAATTGGTGCCGCATTCTCTAACAACGGAACACAAACATATTCGAATGCGACTTACTCAGCAACATTTAGAGCGTTTTCGAAAAGATAAAGTAGATTTTGTGCGTCGATTTATCACAATGGATGAGACTTGGTCTATCACTATGATCCTAAATCAAAACAAGAGGCTAAAGAATGGTAGAACCTGGGTTTTCGGCTCCGAAACGTGTTCCTGTCCAGAAATCGACCAAGAAAGTTTTTTGTATGAGTTTTTGGGATGTGAGAGGATTTTTTTTGTGAATTACTTGCAAACTGATAAAACAATAAACTCTGGATATTATTGTAACCTTTTAGACCAGCTTAAGGCAAAAAAATCGCGAAAAAAGACCAGGTTCTCAAAAGAAAAATATCCTTTTTCATCAGGACAATGCACCCTGTCATATAAGCATTTTACTGTTGTTCTGAAGCTATTTCCTTGTGGCATTTTTATAATTACGTATTTTTTATGGGAAATAAGCCACAATTTTACTAAAAAATGAATTTATTAACGTTTCGAAGCCCAAATCGGGTTTCGTTGTCAAAATACAAAATAATATTAAAATAAAACAAACATGTTGTTGCTAAGTAAAAAAATTCTTCTAATAATTTATTTAATCTGACTCATTTATATTGGCAATTCAGACGTATATTATACATTTTAAAGTAGAAGACTTTAAAATGATATCGCCAATATTTATGAGTTGCGTTCCTGGGACGACTTTACTAAAAGATAGTTCATTCGATTACATGAAATCAATCCCAACTCAAGAATATCCGTCGCAAAAAAATCATAGCATGTGATCTGTCTTTAAAAAGACAACCAAATGCAACGATGACAGTAAAATTCTCGCGTTAGAGATTCCATAGTAAATCACGAGGGAAAACCAGGAAAAAACCTCGTGATACTATCCCGACATCGTAAGTATTTGGTCTTACATTTAATCTACCTTCAAAAAACTAATACCAAATTCTGACTTTAATATGTTTAAATTATAAATAATATTAATATTACTAGATATACAATAAGTAATACTAAAATATAAAATTTGTACTAACTCGATATGTTATTGACTTACTAATCGTGGTATTTTCTTTCTATTATATATATTATTATTATATATATAAATATATATTCTATTATATATATAAATATATAGAAAGAAAATACCACGATTAGTAAGTCAATAACATATCGAGTTAGTACAAATTTTATATTTTAGTATTACTTATTGTATATCTAGTAATATTAATATTATTTATAATTTAAACATATTAAAGTCAGAATTTGGTATTAGTTTTTTTTTGAAGGTAGATTAAATGTAAGACCAAATACTTACGATGTCGGGATAGTATCACGAGGTTTTTTCCTGGTTTTCCCCCGTGATTTACTACGGAATCTCTAACGCGAGAATTTTACTGTCATTGTTGCATTTGGTTGTCTTTTTAAAGACAGATCACATGCTATGATTTTTTTGCGACGGATATTCTTGAGTTGGGATTGATTTCATGTAATCGAATGAACTATCTTTTAGTAAAGTCGTCCCAGGAACGCAACTCATAAATATTGGCGATATCATTTTAAAGTCTTCTACTTTAAAATGTATAATATACGTCTGAATTGCCAATATAAATGAGTCAGATTAAATAAATTATTAGAAGAATTTTTTTACTTAGCAACAACATGTTTGTTTTATTTTAATATTATTTTGTATTTTGACAACGAAGCCCGATTTGGGCTTCGAAACGTTAATAAATTCATTTTTTAGTAAAATTGTGGCTTATTTCCCATAAAAAATACGTAATTATAAACATTTTACCAATGGCTAAAATCCATGGCTTAAAGTTCGAATTGTTGGAGTATCCACCGTTTTAATCAGATTTGGCTCTTAGCGACTTCCATTTGTTTCAACATCTAAAAAAAATCCATACGTGGAGAGCATTTTTCATCAAATGATGAGTACATAACAGCTGTGGAAGCGTATTTTGCAGCCCTTTCTCACTACAATTGCAGATTCTCACTACAAGGATGGAATTTATAAATTGGATTCTCGTTGGAACAAGTGTATTAATGTTCAGGGAGACTAAACTTAATAATAAAGCGTATTTTAAATAAAAAAATTGAGTTTTTCTTATCGAACCGCAAAACTTGTTGAACAACCTAGTATTAGGACAACATTTGTGCCACATAATTTGAATATTTTATTGTTTATCGTCTTTACTAAACCAATAGGAGCGCTTAAACAAATGTTCCCTTAATTTTATTTGAGCATGAAATGACTGAAAAAATTAGAAACTAGTATACTTACCCATTTAGATTTCAAAAAGTGAAGAATCACTTACTTGTTTATTTATATTCTGCGACGACGATACACTCGATTGCGTGACGTTTCTTTCAATAGATTGCAGTATATTAAATCTTCCGTTGTCAGACTGAATCATCTGCAGATCTCTAAATAGCTGAATCAGAAATTGCGGCCTATTTTCATTGGCAGATATTAGAGAGGCGACTTCTTTATATACGCTTTCTCGCATAGCGTCAAATCTAAAAGAAAAATTTAGTTAACATAAATCTGCATTTTATGTAATATTTATACAACAGATCCAAAGTTATAGAAGATTCTGTATAGTCTACAGCTGGATGGGGGCCGAAGGACCATTACCGTTTTAAATATCTAATGAGATCCAAAAACTGCATCTCTATAAAATACCCTGTGAATGCTACAACTTCTACGTGGAAGAAACTTCAAGACCACTAGGTTTCAGGGTAAATGAGCGTGAAACATACATCAGGTGCTGCACTATCACTTAGAGCAGAACTACCAAAACCAACAGATGTGACCGGTATATTATCTTTCTTATTTATACTATTTATACCTATTATAATATATTATACAGTGATGAGCGCGATAATAACCGGCAAAATACCGCAAAAGTACATCAAAACATATTAAGTTGTACGATAAAAAGGAATGAAACTAGTAGAGGTGGGATATTAAGCGATAAAAACCTATACATTTACATTTTATTGATTGTTTCCCACCTTTAGACGCATTGGACGAGTTTGGCAAATGCCACTGTGACAGTGACAGTTTTAGTTGACATACTCCTCTGATAGTAGTATTGAATATAATATTGTATATAAGATTGTATATAATATTGTATATTATATTTATATAATATTTATATATTATAATATTGTATATAATATGATACTAATATTGGTAGACACAATAGTACAAACTAAATTATCAAGCACTTCATCAGTAGTAATTATAAAATTTTTAGAAACAATCCAGTTACTTACGAATACAGATAAACAAATTTCTTTGGTTTGGATTAAGGCTCATTATGGAATTAACGGAAATGAAATAGTGGATAGACTTGCCAAGGATGCTACTACAACAGGGGAAACGATATAAGAACCATTAATGCCAGTCACTGATCTACGACAATGGTTTAAGAAAAAACAAATGGAGCAATGGCAACAGGAATATGATACCTCTCTTAAAGGTATAAGATTTCTTGATATCCAACCAATAATTTATAGAAAACCGTGGTTTAACGATATTACAAATCGGCACTTCATTAAAACCTTAATAGAGCAAGGAACAAACATGGTTTATATCCAGTACACAAAAATAAACTAGGGTTGGCCACTTCTCAAAACTGCACTTGCGGGGAGTTGGGTACATTAAAGCATGTGATTTTTGATTGCGCAAACTTCCAGATGCTGAATCAACAGTTATACAAGAATCTACAAACAGTATGAGTTACTCTCCCCACCAATTTAAATTCCATTCTATGTCCACGAAATATAAAAAAAAATTTCAAAAAAATATATATATAAAAAACAATAAAAATAACAAAAAAAAAAGAAATAAATATTAAAAAACAATAAAAAAAAACACAAAAACATCACAAAAAAAGCAAAAAAAAATCACAAAGAAGGCCTAAACCTCCGAGGTGTTGATTCGGGTTTAGGTCTTAGCGCTGAAAAAAACATATTTTAATATCAATTAGTGGTTTAGTATAAGTATTTAGTAAAAGTGTTTAATATTAGTATGTATTTTTAATGTCATTTATATAATACATGTATGTAATTATTCAAATATAATGTATATCAGTTAAAATTAGGAAATTGTGTCTATGAAAAAGATAATAAAAAAAATTTGAGCTGGCCAATTGGTTCAAACCAAGGTCATACATCTAAACACACACACATACTCCTCTGATATGTCTAAAGGTGGGAAACAATAAATATAATGTAAGTTTATAGGTTTTTATCGCTAAATATTCCACCTCTACTAGTTTCATTTCGTTTTATCTTACAACTTAATATGTTTTCCATCTTTTGCGTTATTTTGCCGGTTATTAGCGCGCTCATCACTGTGTAGTAGTCTATGATATCTAAAAAGTGCTACTAACTTGGAAATTTGTGGTGCATCGGCCACGCTTTCCTCTCCTTCGTCATGTCCCTTCGCTTCTTCCGGAATGCGACTTTCGGCGTTACTTGGATTGTCTAATAGTGGTTCACTGTTGGTATTTGGATGACTCGGAAGCCCGAAATACATGTCGGTATTGTCTTTGTGATAAACGTCTTTTGCTGGTTGTTCCGACGCATCACAATTCCTCATCGAATTGTTCATGATATCAGCGTGTGCTCCTCTAGATAGGGCGTCTAAGGTTTCCAGGCTATAAAGATTTCTTTTAATAGATAAATACATAATAATGGTTCAGAAAGACTGTCAGCTGATTCAAGTATAATGTAAAATATAAGATAATTAGAATTAGTATAATCTATTCAACGTCAGGAAAAGGTGCGTCTAACCAATTATAAGCGAATTATCTTAATTTCGAATTCTTACTCTCTCCATCACTATTTTACGATTCTTCGGACAATATAAATACCGGAGAAAGATGATCAAGCACAGACACACACAAAATTATGGGAAATAAATCAATTAAAGACTAATACAGCTCAAAAGCTCTGGGAAATATGTAAAAATGATATGTCCATACGTCTGAAGAGACAAGTGTATTGTCGGTGATAACATACGGAGCTGAGACCCTAAAGGCGCATTTAAATCAAAGCGAACACGAACGAACGAAGGAACGAATTCGTATGTGTTCGCTTGGTCATTCGTTCGCTACAAAGTAGGACCAGTTACATTGAAGCGAACGTTCGCATTCGTTGATGATCGGGAGTGCATATTGCCCGCAGATGTATTTAAGATGGGCCAGTCACACATTGTGTTTAAGTTTATTGCAGTGTTTCTTGTTGGGTAAATTTTAATACAATAATAGCTTATAAAATGCAATGTATTTTCTGTAAGAAAAAAATATGTCATACTCATAAATATAAGTATAAATTTTGATACGACTTCAATAATTTCATTTTGTCCTGTCTCTATTCTATAATTATTTAATTTAAAAAAATTGATTTTAATAATTCAAATAAAATAAACATTATTTCCAGACTCAAAAATAATAATTTATCCAGGTATTTTTATTATTTTGTTGAAAATTTTGATGATAAGTTGTATTTATTAATATTTTATTTAAATCTGACATTATCAACTAAAGTCTGAGATAAATAAAACGTCCAAAAATGTCTAGCAATTATAAATTCATATTTCTTCTTCTTAAGATGCCGTGTATTTCTGCGTAGGCGTCTATCGTACATTGTCTTGTTAATAAAATCTTACTGTTTTAGCAGCATTGCAGAGCATTTCATAGCCGTGGGTTGTTGTCCACTGGCGGTGGCGATTACGCAGCCATGACATCTTTTTCCCAGACCGTCCTTACCCTATATCTTTCCGGCGAGTATCAGTTGCTGAAAAGTGTATCGTTCCCCTCGTAATATGTGTCCCAAGTATGCAGTCTTCTTACTTTTAACATAATTAAAAAGTTCCCTATCCTGTAAAACTCTCTCGCTCTTCTTAGTACTTAAACATTTCTGACTCTGTCCGTCCATGATATTCTACATTCGACGTAGGCACCACGTTTCAAACACTTCAAATTTGTTAATGGAACTGGCCTCTAACGTCCATGCTTCCATTCCTCACAAGAGCACAGGTCAAACGTAACAATTTTTACCATATAAATTACATACTGACAAAATATTTGTATTCATATTTCTAATAATGACAAAATTAATGACAAAAAAAATTATCCTCTTAAAATAATTTTGAATTCAATATATTTAGGTAGGTACCTGTAATGTGCTTCGAACTAATGAACGCAATCTGTATCAGCAGCCAGGTAGCAGGTATTATACGCTGTTTGGGGGAGCATAGAGAATAATATATTAAACAACCAGCTTTCTTAAAATTCTTCCTCGAAAAAGTTGCTTGCTCTTGGTACGATGACTATTGACTATATTATGTTCAAATATTAAATTGTAAAATTGGTGTATCAAAATAAATTTGCTTTTAATTAATTTTAGCAATTCATTTGATTTGCTTACCTCATTAGTCTTTCTGGGTTGAAATTTATCCAATAAAAACATTAGGCTTTTAAAAGCAAACCAATTCGAAGCTTCTTTTTGTCTTTCTCGTCTAAATGATGCCAGAAGCTAATTAATTTTTTTAGTTCAGAGACATCTATTTTAACTTGTTTTAACATTTCCTATAGAAATGTTAAAACAAGCATAAGTTTTTCTGTTTATTATTTTATATAGCTTCGATTTCGGGTTTCATCGGCATTCTTTATTTCTATATAACTAAATTAATTGAAGTATCTTTTCATTGGTCCATTCCATATTGTAAAATTATGTTTTCACGACTACACAATAAACAACACTATCAAATTAATGTTTGTAAATAAATTAAATCAGTACTTCTAAACGAATTCGTTCTCTACAGTCTATCCACTGTCCACATTGAACAACGATTTCCTTTGATGATTCGCTCACTTACCAACATCGGTTGGAACATGTGCGAATGCGAACGAATTCGTTCGGTCGTGCTCGATTCGCTGTACAAATACAATAAAGTTAACGAACGAATTCGTTCGTTCGTTCGCGTTCGCTTTGATTTAAATGCGCCTTAACATTAACGAAAAGGTCAGCAAAAAATCTAAGAATGACCCAGAGATCATGGAGAGCCATGCTAGGAATCACAAGAAGAGAAAGAATACCAAATAATACCAGCAGGCAAAGAACAAAAACCAAAACCAGTAGACCAGGTAGCTTAAAATAAATGGAAAAGAGTAAGTCCTGTGGCAAGAACATCGAACAGGAGATAGACTATAGTCTTTTTACTACAAAAGCAAGATTACGTAGGTCAAAATTGCTGACGTAAGAGCACTGTAAAAACATTAGAATGTGACTTTTCATCATAGCCACGTTTATATCATTACTTGTCAGAGATGATGTCCATTATTAGTTTTCATTACTTGCCGAAATATATTAATTAACAACAATATTATCATAGTGTAGGTATAATCATTAAAATAGATTATTTAATATGTATTTTTAAAACTAAGTACTGCAAACGCTAAAGTTCATAAGAAAACTTTCTGATCTTTAAATCTCATAATAATCTTATCTAAAAAATCCAAATTCTTTAAATTACTTCTCTGCAGTTGCAGTTAATGGTAAAAGGGAATCCCATTATTTTGTTTTTGTTCAAAATAATCTTTAAAGAAGCATTTTGATCTGGCATATATGTTTCTCAATACAAACACAAACACAATAGTATAGTGTAAGTACCTACACAACAATAATTGCAATAGTTTTTAAATTAAGCTATACTTAATATGTAGGTATTTATAAAAACAGTACAGTATTTTAAAGCTATATTTTGAATCAAATTGTATACGAAATGAAGTAAAAATGTAGCAACACAGAACTGTCACATCAGTAGCGTACGATTGTCTAATATATTTAAATAAAATTATTATTTTCTGGAGTATTTAACTTAAAGGATTGTTTCATAAAATTCATATTATTAATAATAAACAAGCTGAAAATGCGAGCATTATCATAACGAAAACTTTGTGTTTATTTACGTATTTTAATTCATAATATGGAAAATTGCTATTATGAAAAGTTGTTTAGAATTAAAAATTATGTTTTAATGTGCAATTATATCATTCTAATTTAAATGTTGTGCACTATAAAGGTACTTTACTCTTGATCGAAATTCATATTTTTATATACCTCGTATAAAATTAATAAAATTTGATATATGATGGTTGCATCATAAATCTTAGACCATGAAGAGCTTTTTATGAAAAATAACTTTTCTTCGTCAAATTAAAAATAAAAGAGTAATAAATGAAAATGTTGTTGGTATCCAAAATTTGAGAAAAATCTACAAATATTCTTTTCCATTAGAATAGCCAGGGAGGTAGTGTCAAATTTGACCGGAGCATTTTAGCATGGCTGCTTTCTTTTTATTTAGTTAGGTATTCCAAAGCTTATTAACAAATGATGTGTCAGCTGGCCCAAAACCGGGGATTTTAGACAAGAAAAGGTAAAATATGAAACTTGATGGAAAAACGCTACAACTTATGTCAAATATTTATCTACGTGACTTACAACTCTTAATAGCCTTGCTGACTTCTCTACTAACTTTCACTCAGGCAATCCGGGTTCAAATCCTGGCGTTGAAATGTTTGTTTTGATTTTAAAATTGACATTTTATTTTGAAAAATAATTATTTTTATAATAAGGGCGTTATTCAGCGGAATACTGGATTTATTGTGTTTTGATTGATTTGCACACTTTCGATAGCTATTTTCTATTGGATATGATGCGTTTGGAAGGAATTGGCTGTAACCACTGGATATATTTCATGACAAAGCTATTTAGTATTAATTTAACTCAAATTCTAAAAAACAGGATTTATTGCGTTTTGATTGATCGCTCCTCATACAGACAAACATCCATTGCTATATACCTATTATATAGAGAACAGGGAAATATTTAGATTGCTATTAAAAAATAGGGGTTGGTGATAGAAAAGTGAAAAATTAGAGTTGTATGTATCTTTTGGTTCTACATCATATTACATTAAGAAAAAACAGTTTGTCCAAAAAATAAAAAAAAAATGTCAGGAGGGGGTGGTGAGGGCAACCCCCTTTTTAACTTAGATTCGTCGTACTAACTTAGGAAGCTTCAGGGGTTCATTTACAACAACTTTGCTTACTAAGGTCAATCATAATATTTATGATCAAATGCATAGTTCTATTTCATAAGTTCTATGCATAATTCTATAAAAGACATACAGATTTTTTTATATTGTCTCGTATAAATAATACAAACGTGGTATTATAAAAATAATTATTTTTCAAAATAAAATGTCAATTTTAAAACCAAAAAATAATTGCAACGCCAGGATTTGAACCCGGATTGCCTGAGTGAAAGCTAGGAGCGAAGTCAGCAAGGTTATTAAGAGTTGTAAGTCACGTAGATAAATATTTGGCATAAGTTGTAGCGTTTTTCCATCAAGTTTCATATTTTACCTTTTCTTGTCTAAAATCCCCGGTTTTGGGCCAGCTGACACATCATTTGTTAATAAGCTTTGGAATACCTAACTAAATAAAAAGAAAGCAGCCATGCTAAAATGCTCCGGTCAAATTTGACACTACCTCCCTGGCTAGAAGGATGTAATTGCACATATCAGACCATATTTTTTTTTCAAACAACATTTCATATAGTCGGTTCGCTAAACTCAGACACAACTGGCTAGTGATTTTAGTCAGTAATTTTACCAATTTGTCAAAAAAAATAATTACTAAATAGTTAATAATTACTAAATAATTAGTAATCTTGCCAATTTTGGCAAAATTGGCAAAAAACAAAAAAATTACCTACTAAAATCACTAGCTAGTTGTGTCTGAGTTTAGCGAACCGACTATAATAACAATTTTCATTTCATAACAAATGGAACAGTCCATTTATCATTAGGTACTCCCACTAAAGGGAAAGCCGTATACTCGTATAAACCTTTTTAAAATTGTTAATAAAGCATTGCTTTCAAATTATACTCAAATTGTATTTTTGAACATCGTATTTATTTTATATAATAATTAAATTCATTATCAAATGTCATTGATATTTTATTAATACTTTATTTAAAATTTAGTTTGACATTCACGAAGTGTCAAAGTGTAAATAACCTATGCTTTGCTTAACAAATTCAGATTAAAAAACTAGTCTACTTACTAGCAACGATTTCAGCTGACGTTTAGTGTGTCGGCAGAAAATAAAAGGATTGTGACGTCACATTTTAGAATCTGAGGTCAATTATCTCGAAGACGGTTAGAGATATCGAAATGCCGTTTTCAGATTTGGATTTAGAAGACAAAACTACATAAGAATCCATCGATAAATCTGCTCTAAGTATTGCAGGAACGGCAACGCAATAACACACAGACTTTGCGAATTTATAAACGAAAAGTTTTCGTTGAAAATGTTTTTGGTTATTTAATTAATGTAATTCTAAAATTCTCAATGTAATCGCGATTACGTTTTCTTATTATAATACCGTGTCGTATAGCTGTGCTAGAGAAATGTCAATTTTAAAGTTGATGTTTATCTTTACGTTAATTAACATTACAAATATTTCGGCGTATTATTAATATATTTCCGCAAGAAATGAAAACCTATTGACATCATTACTTAGAATAAAGAATTAGAGATATTATTTGTACAGTAAATAAAAACACAGAAAATATTTGACAAGTAATGACATTAACGTGGCCATGATGAAAAGTTACAATCTAATGATTTGGCAGTACTCTGAGGTCAAAAATTTTGACCTACGTAATCTTGCTTTTGTAGTAAAAAGACTATAGAAGATTATTGGAATAGCGACCGCGGACGGACATACGAAGCAGAGGTCCAACACCAACGCACTGGAGAGACGATGTAAAGAAAACTGCCGGGAACTGGATGGTAGCTCAAGACAGGGAGACATGGAGAAACTTAGAGTAGCCCTATGTTCAGCAGTGGATGATAACGGCTAGATGATGATAGCTCAAAAGTGAGATTTCCATAATCCAACAAGATTTAACAGCTGTCATGATGATGACAAAAGATCTATCATTCATGTTATCTATTATTTAATGACGTTTATATGACGTTTAGTAATTTCTTCGCAGCTTTTAACAGTTTCGCAAATGCCATTTTTAATTTCCAATAATTTAAAATTTTTCCATTTCAACACATTCATTCGTTTAAATTCCATAATCAAAACACCATTGTATAATTCTATAACGAAGAAAGTTTAATCAGACCATCTTTTACTACAAATCAAATTTAGATGCAGAGTTAACAGGGAAAGAAACGAAAGACAACAAAGAATAAACAAACTGGACCTGGAAAAACTGAAGATCCAGGAATGTAAAGACAAGTTCGAACAAGAAGTCGTAAATGAGTTAAGGACGCTAGAACTGCACTCCGTAGAGGGCAAATGTAGTAATATCAAAACAGCAGTACTGACAGCAGCAGCGTCCACCCTGGGAAACAAGAAAAAGGAGAGGAAAGAGGAGCATGGTTTGATGACGAGTGCAGACAAGCAATAGAGAAAAGAAATGAAGCACACAAAATGTACATAACAAGAAGAACACGGGAAAGACGAACATTATTTGAAGTCGCAAGACGGAAAGCAGACAAGATATGTAGAAAGAAAAAGAGAGCCTATGAAAACAGACAAATAGAAAAAATGGAAGGACATTTCAAAAACAACGAAAACAGAGGGGCATACGAATACCTAAAAAAGATAAGAAGTGGGTATAAACCTCAAACAAGTCTATGTAAAGATGAAAGTGGGCAAATAATCAGTGACCAACAGAAAGTCACAGAAACCAGGAAGCATTATTTTCAGACCCTACTTGGAACACAAGTAGACATGGAAGATGAAATGGGTATGAACTACGTAGAAAAGAATGAAGTAGATAATGGAGTAGAAGCTCCAACTATAGAGGAAGTTCTCGAAGCTATTAAGGCCCAGAAAAACAATAAAGCTCCTGGAGTTGACGAAATACCAGCAGAACTGTATAAGGTAGGTGGCGACCACCTAGCAAGTCACATCCGCGCGCTCATCAAAGACATATGGCAAGAAGAGAAAATACCCGACGACTGGAAGAAAAGTATAGTATGCAGTATGCCCGATCTATAAAAAAGGAGACAAACTCCAGTGCAAAAACTACCGTGGAATCTCTCTACTATGTACAGCATATAAAGTCCTCACGTATATTATAAACCAGCGGCTCCAACCACTAGCAGAAAATATTATTGGAGAGTATCAGACGGGCTTCCGACGGGGAAGATCGACACTGGATCAAATATTTAGTCAAACAGATCTTGAGCAAATCATGGGAACACGATATTGATGTTCACAACGTGTTTGTAGACTTCAAACGGGCATACGACTCAGTCAAAAGGAACAATCTATACTATATATTGGCTGAATTGGCAATACCACACAAGCTAATAAAACTCATTAAAGCCACAATGGATGAAACTCAGGCATGTGTACGAATACAAAACCACCGGACAGACTTTTTCAAAATTTCGCAGGGACTAAAGCAGGGAGATGGGCTGGCCCCAACATTGTTTAACCTGGCACTGGAGTATGCCGTTAGGCAAATGCAAACTGGAAGAGGAAACCTACTGACTAACCGAACGGTTCAACTGGCCTCTTATGCCGATGATATTAATATTATGAGTAGAACATCAACAGGAACACAGGAAACATACGCAGAGTTAAAAGCACAAACAAAAATGCTAGGTTTGGAAATTAACACAGAAAAACAAAAATAATGACAGACGAGAAGAAATATAGTCCCACAAAACATTATACATGAAGATGACATTGAAACGGTTGGAAAGTTTACATACCTGGGAGTAGAAATATATGCCGACGGATCAGAAGACGGAGAAATGCGGAAGAGAATAACGCAGGCAAACATAGCTTATTTTGCCCTCTCCCATATATTTCGGTCTAAAAATGTCCACCGAAATACAAAGATGAGAATCTATAAAACTTTAATTCGACCATTAACATGCTATGGCTGTGAAGCCTGGGTCCTGAAAGAAACTTCCAAAAACAAACTCGACACATTCGAAAGGAAAGTACTGAGGAGAATACTAGAACCTCTGAGGGAAAACGGAATCTTCGGAAGTCGATACAACAACGAACTTTATCAACTTTATAAGGAAGTCAGACTTCATTAGAATACAAAGATTCCAATGGGCCGGACATGTGATAAGAATGGGAGAGGATAGGCTACCAAAAAGATAATTGAATGCTAGAATGCAGGGAAAGAGACCGATTGGAAAGCCAAGAAAGCGCTGGAAAGACACAGTAAACAGCGACGCACAAGCCCTTTTAGGAGTCCGTGTATGGAGAAGAGCAGCCACAGACAAGCAAGGGTGGAGGCAAAAAATAAAGGAGGCCATGGCTCAATTTGGGCTGTAGTGCCGTAGAAGAAAAAGAAAGTTTAATGGTATTAAATCTTCTTCTTCATGTGCCTTATCCTTTAAGGACATCATGGCCCATTTAACTCTATCTGCAGCGGTTCTGAAGAGTTCTACTGTTGTTTTTTTCCCGTCGTCTCCCCATCCTCTTTTTTCGTCTACTTTCACTTGTATAACTACTCGCATCAACTCATATTTTTCATTTCAAGTATGTGACCAAAGTAGTTCATATTTATTTCTTTCATAGTGCTGAGTATTAAATACATGGTTCCAACTTCCAGAAAGGCGGCTGTAGATATGAAGAAGGCCATGCGATCTGGCCAGGTGTCAAACGATGTAGGAATGCAATCAATATTAAATCTAACAATAATCTCGTGGTTGGCAAACTTAAAACGAGATTCAAAAAATGCCAAAATAAGAGAACAACAAGCCCAGATTTTAAAAAACTAAAATTAATTTAACGTTAGAATAACTAAATTATACAATACTTACCCGGTATCTTTCGTAGTCGTTCTTTGAGGAGTATTTTCTTGCGAAGTACTAGAAGAATCTTGCTCAGAATTACTCTTCCGAGAGAATGACATAAATGCAAACGGATTAATAACTAAATTTGGTTGGTTACCGAAGTTAGGCCGGTCGATAACAGGAGGAAGATTTTGTAGAACTCCGGTGTTTTTGGTAGATAGAAGATTTTGGCGGGAATAACTAGAAAGCATAATACAGATATTCATTATTGCAAATTTATTTATTTTAAAAATAGTAATATCTGTTTATATTAAGTAGGTTGTGGATCTTACATTTAAACGCCGTTAATTGGTACTTCAGCGGTCTTACAAATCGTAAATGTCAGTGCATGATATAGGTCATTATGTTTGTCAACATAAACGTTTTATTGATATTATCAACGAATATAGACGCTAATAGAAGAATTCTTCCCTGTATCTTTTCAGCATAGCATTTGTGTTCGACATGGTGTCGAACTCAAATGTCGAACCTCCCCCTCAACTACCACCACCGCAACATCCCTTGTCTACAAACTATTCTCTCTCTCTCTTGTCGTTTCCCCATATCTGAGGATCGAGATTTCTTCCAATACTCCTAACAATTTTTTTCCATTGGTCTCTCTCTTCAGCTGCTCTAAGAGCTTCGCAGAATGAGTTTCCAGCTGAATTCTTAATTTGGGCCCTGATTCTAATTCAAAGGGCACCGCACACATCTTATGGAAAATATAATGTCACTCAAATTCAATAAAATTGATATGAATATATTCGTTTTAAATTAACGGTAAATTCTTATCATTGCGCCAACTCTTAATTATGATTAATTATGGCGCAAATTGCAATTAAAGTTTATCGAAATCACATTTTTTGAGTCCATAAATGTGTCAGTTACAATCACTATTGCTCTGGGTGCTATTCAAAACAGCTTAAACCCCGCTGGGCCTAAGCGGATTAGTGAAACTAATCCGCTGATTTATGGAGTACCGATAATTTGGGTATTTTAAAATATTTTTTCTCTCTCTGACTTTTGTATGTACCCATTTGATTTCAGATTTATTTATATCAATTTCTACTCTTATTATTGAAAATACAGAGTTGGCGAAATGATAAGAATTGACCGTTAATTTGAAACGAATCTATTCATATAAATTTTATTGAATTTGAGTGACCTTATATTTTCCATAAGATGTGTGCGGTGTCCTTTCGACTCAAAACAAGTCGCAATCAATATGGCGACGTTGAAATGCGACTGTGCAAGCCTTGTGGATTTTAGTTGAACTAACAAAATGATGTCATAAAATAGCGACTTATCGAAATTAATGGCGACTCCAAAAAAGTGGTTGATATTATAATTTCGAGTCGAAATTGTTGTGACACGGACATTAATGAATGGCCGAAAGCGAGGTTAGGTTTAGTTTAGGAGATGTGTTTTGTTTGTTTCTTGCAAGGAAAACTAAAGCAAAAGGTATTAATATGGCTGGGTTTTATGGAAATTTGCTGGTTTTGGAGGAATTAGATAGAATAGTATTAAATTAGAAATATAATAATTGAGAATGTCCACAACGTGAATTATCAACTCAATGAAAGATGTAAGTTAATAATCTGGGAAAATTAGTATAAAACAAGGAAAATTATGTACCAGCTATTTTATTGCTGGACATGCTGGAATCACATCTTAAGATTTCATATATTAGTAATAGAGCTATGCAAAGTCCGCAGAAAGTGTGCTATTTCGTTTATAAACAAATTAGCGTTCCGAAATCTTTTTTTAAATTATTGCTCTGTAACTCAGAAGATTTTAACGTTAAACCAAAAACACTCACAAAAAAATTCCCTGTAATTTAATTCGGCACATAGATATTTTTTTCGATTTTCTTAGGCGGAAATTTTCCACGGAAAATTCGGGTTTTCTAAACAAAATCTTTAATTTTCAACTAAAATTTTAGGGAAGTAATTATTTATCAATAATTAAATAACTTGGTGACATAAATCTTTTTTGTTATGAGTGTCTTGAAGATATGAAAATTTGTATGTACAAAGAGAACCGGAATAAAAAGATAACGGTTCAAATATTGAAATCCTGTTGTTTATAACTCTGTCGCAAATGCCGGTCAAATTTGACCGGTTATACCTGGAACCACTCAATTCGATTTTTTTTCTTCGAAGAAGAAGCCGTGCCCTTTTCAACAGCGTTAACTTAATTTAATTTAATATGATATTTTCACTAGTAATACCACTAGAGGTCAAATTATTTCCGGAAATTTTTTTGAGATCATGAATATTTTGAAAATTTCCTGAGTCGCAGACGAGGGAAATTTTCTAAAAATATTCATGATCAAAAAAAAATTTCCGGATATTAATTTGACTTCGCGTGGTATTCGGTAAGAAAATTCCACACCAAATTTGCATTTGAAAATCCAAAGCTACATGAACAGATTAATAGCGCGCCATAGCTTTGTCAGCAATTATTTAGGCTTTCAAATTCGTAATTTCTACTCATTGTAGTTGCATGGGAATACCATTTCAAGATAGAAAATAGTATATTCTTCAATTTTACATAAGTTTTGAGTAACTACAAGTGACAGAAAATGAATCAAAACTAAATTATGTAAACAAATAAAAACCAGTCTGTCAAAAATGTTCTGTTATTGTAAACGTCAAAAAATTTCCACTATAATTCGCTGTTGGGTACCCCACGAGCAAAAAATTTCCGATAAAATACCTCCGTTGCCATGGTGATCTGTCAAAATAACGTATTTTGATTGGTTCAAAATTACAGGTGTGGAATTTTCTGAGGAGTTCCATTTATTTATAAGCCAAAAAATTGTTTCTTTATAACATTCCTGAGACCGCTCAAATAGTCCGATTTCAATTCTGTAAAGTACGTTGAATAGGTATATGTAGTGCTTTTTATACGAAAATCATATTTATTTTGGTGTATCATAATCTTTCTGGTTATTATTTCGACCGAAATTTTTAATTAACATTTTAATTATTGCTAAACCATTGGTTAGATTGTCGCCGGCCTCCTGATATATAATCTACTATAAAAATCTTTCATGTCACCAATTTATTTAATTATTGATAAATAATTACTTTCCTAAAATTTTAATTAAAAATTGCAGATTTTTTTTTGGAAAACTCGGATTTTCCGAGTAAAATTTTTGTTGAAGGAAATCGAAAAAAAAACTTTGTGCAGAACTAAATTGCGGTGAATTTTTATTTGAGTGTTTTTGGTTTAAAGGAAAAATCTTAGGAGTTACAGAGCACTAATTGAAAAAAAAAAAAAGAAAATTTAGGAGTGCTTATTTGTTTATAAATAAAATAACACACTTTCTGCGGACTTGTCATACCCCATATTACTAATATATGCAATCTTAAGATTAGATTTTAGCAATCAAATACATAGCTGGTAAATAACTTTTCCCAAAATGACATTTTTTCGATAATTTGCCCAGACTATCAAGAAACGTTGCGGTGGTTACATAGCCAATAAATCCAATAAACAGGAGGACCAACCCAAATTCTGAGCAGTGTCCAAATGATAACGTTAATATCCCCAGTTGGAACTAATATCGAAATGAATAAGAAACGCTATAAATTGCGACAGTCATGGCGGACTCGAAATTAAATTGCGACATCGAAATGAATTAGAATCAGCAGCTTGGTCGGACCATCTAGTTGGTGATCGTCCTTTCGTTCCTCCTACAAACTATTACTGCTTCTAAAACACGGAAGAGTGGAGCCACTTTAGAGATTTTCTTATCTAAATGCCACGTGGTCGTGTATATGCAATACTTAGCCTTAACTTTTTACATTTTATAAAATTACAGATCAAATCCTACTTCTTTCTTTACTCCTACCATATCTTTCTGTAGAAAATGAAATATTAATATTTTTAGTACAGTAGAACGTCAATAATGCGGATTAATTGGGACCGGACCCCATCCGGATTATCAAATTATCCGGATTATCGAAATTACCTCAAAAAAGGCCAGTATACACATTAAAGTACAACAAACGTTTTAAAATTTTATGTTTTCGCTTGTACAGTAAAGTGTCAGGTGAAATTAATCAAAACATTTTTTTATGTTTAAACTTTGTATTGTAATTTATAATAGCACCATTAGTCCTGTCGCCAGTAGGGGTACAACGGCCTCCTTAATTCAGATGGACTTACCCAAGTTTTCTTAATGTATTTTGACCCGTAGAACACGAGTTTTTTGGGTAACAGTCGATCCGGATGTCGATAAGATTGTTATAAACAAAGAACTTGAGGAATCACATAACAGCGATTTTTCGCAAAACAAAACATTTTTTTGTATTTTTTGAGTCATTCTAAGCAAAAAATGTTTTTACAAGTTTTTTCGTAGGATGCATAGTTTTCGACATAAACGGGGTTGAACTTTTAAAAAATCGAAAAATTGCAATTTTTGAACCCGAATAACTTTTGACTGAAAAATAAAATAGCAATTCTGCTTACTGCATTTGAAAGTTCAAGTCAAATTCTATCGACTCTGATTATTTTCATTGCTAAAAAATAATTTTTTTATTGTTAAACAAAGCTATAAACACATAGTGATGGAATGGTGTTTTCAATGCATTTCTAATTTGAAATCGAACGAGTAAGCGCGCATACAGAATTTCTACGTATATTACGTACATAAAAAAGCATGCATTTGGCACGGGAAACACTATGTTTATAGCTTTGTTTGACAAATAAAAACTTAATTTTTAGAAATGCAAATAATCAAAACCGATGTAATTTGACTTGAACTTTCAAATGCAGTAAGCAGAATTGCTATTTTATTTTTTAATCAAAAGTTATTCCGGTTCAAAAATTGCACTTTTTCGATTTTTTGAAAGTTCAACCGCGTTTATCTCGAAAACTATGCATCCTACGAAAAAACTTTTAAGACCATTTGAGACCATTTTTAAGACCAAAAAATGTTTTGTTTTGCGAAAAATCTCTGCTATGTAATTCCTCAAGTTCTTTGTTTATAACAATCTTATCGACATCCGGATCAACTGTTACCCAAGAAATTCGTGTTCTACGGGTCAAAATACATAAAAAAAAACTTGGGTAAGTCCATCTGAATTAAGGAGGCCGTTGTACCCCCCCTGGCGACAGGACTACATGTGTACAGTAAAAACATCAGACACTATTTGGGCTTTTAAAAAAATGTGTAAAATATTTTGAACTGCGGTAGAGGTTCGTTTTTCGCAGCGAAGTTCTTAATTTATTTTAAAAGAATCAGATATTTTTGCTAGATACAAATCCGGATTATTGACGGTCCGGATTTTTTACGTCCGGATTATCGACGTTCTACTGTATTAATAACTGAATCTTTTTAGAACTCTACAAACAATATTGTGATTCAAAAGTGTAACAAAATGTTACGTGACGGTTGTGTTGGAACAAAACCATTTTTAATTCAAAGTTATAAATTTTTTTTGAATGTAATAAAAAAATTACTTTTTTCTACGACCGTTTAATAACATGCTCATTATTCGCTATTTTTTAATAGATAATAGCACCCATTACTGTACCCGTGAGTAATAGTTCATTATTCACGGGCTGAAGTTAGATTCAAGTGGCTCCTGCCACTTTAAATATTAATCGTAAATAAACTGCAAATAAACTTGTTTATTTAATACAATGATGATTGTAATTTATATCAATAATTCACTTCGAAAAATTTTTAAAGGGATTTTAACTGTAACAATGTCAGTATATTTTTTACGTTTATATCTTGTTTACTAAACATTTTGACGTTTATCATCTATTTTAGTGATAGTGACGTTAGCGCATTTTGTTTGTGTTAATTGGAATTTACAACTAATATTGTGTTTATTTTTCAAGTTATATTCTGTTAAATATGTTACAACATATTATACTACACAGTTATATTATTTTATCATATACATATAGTTAAATGTAAATATACATTATAACGTATATGAAATATGTCCACCGAAAATAGCCATTTCCTATTTATTAGATTCACTGACAGTAGGTACAAATTTATGCTTATAATTTTTCGGAAACGAATAGAACTTTGATTGACTATTTGTTGTTGTATTTTTACAATAAATAAGAATTTGGTAATAGTAGGCAACCAATTATTCAGCCATGGGGTAAACAGCATTTAGGTATTTTTGTAAATTATTATAATTTAAATCTCGAGTAGTTGACAATTATATTTTTTACTAATTCAAATAAAAAAGGTCGTAGAAAAAGTATAGTATTCTACTAGCATGTAATGGCTATTACTGACTCTGATGAATTACGACACTCGCCTACGGCTCGTGAGGCAAACTTCATCATCGTGAGTCATAGCGTTCATTACATGCTCGTTGAATAATATACTATTATGTAATATTGAGGTTTTCATAGGTACCTTTTTATGTTTTAAAATTATAAATTTAACCCTTTAATATATTAAAAATAAAGATTTTGTGAAAAAACAATTTTCAAATCAATGGCATTGAAATTTTATTAAGCCTGGAAGAGCTCCGTTCATAATCCATTCCCATTTTCCTCTAAGTCTTTGTGTAGTCTCTTTCTACAGGAGTATTTTGAAGTGATAAAAACCGCGACAATTTCTCCGATTTAAACTCTTCTTCTAGTAGAGTAAATATTCGTTGATATTATTTTTTTTTAATGTTTTTGAGAACAATTTCCGAAGCGGCAATCTAAACTTCAAAATATAAACGTTGTTTATAAACGATTGTACTCAAATTTTTATTAAAATGTGGTAAACAATAAGTTAGGTTATGTATATGTCAGTTTGTGTAAGTGGCTAAAATCCCAACCCGGTTATTTATAGGTGTAGCACCAATTAGGATTTTTTCTATAGCATTCCTTACCTTCTAAAATTGTCCCAATAGTTATTAGCTCTATTCCCAGGCACAACTTGGTTGTTCAAAGCTTGGCCAGACCACATATGATTCGGAACCGAATGCGCAGGAATACTGCTCTCCGTAGTATTATGATGGATATTTAATCTATTAACATTTATATTGTTCAAGCAAGATTCTAGCAACTGGCTATTATTGTTGAGGCAATTAAGAGGCATATTTGGTAAGGAACAATCGAACTGGTCTGGCATAGGCATGGCAAATCCGGCATCTTGATTGATTTTTCGATCAATATCTGACTGGTGGCTCCGTCGGTTTGGTGAAACTTGGGAGTTAGTTTGGACAGGACCCGGTGAATAGTTATTGGCTGGTCCTATATTGCAATGCTTCAGTCGTTCTTGAAGCTAAAAACAGTATTTTTTAAAGCTACAGAAAAAAGCATAAAATGCATCTTGGACTTATAATAAATAACATAAAAACCATAAGTATCCTAACTCAATCGTCTCCAAATCACAGAACATACACTCTCAAACATTGATGAAAGTCAATTGAACACAAGTCAAAAATAGATAGAACCCATGAATTATTTCCAATATACATTCACATAAAGAAAAATCAAAACTGTATCAATAACAAGACTGATATGTCAAGTTGACATTTGGAAAATACCCCCCCACATTTATTTACCATTCTAATCTTTTGGCAGAGCTGTGGGGTACTGACGTCAGAAATCGTATGAATGATGAGTGGTGTAAGCGTATTTTTGTAGTTAAATAAGCACGTATACTGTATACATAGCATATATAAGCATATAAGCTGTTTACTCCTGCCACTTCTCTAATGTGTCTAATGTGTATTCTTTGATTATTCTTAATCGTTTGTGTATCTTTCTGTGTTTTTACCGTCTTCAGGATTCTGTAGAATAGCTTTTTTGTAGATTAGAAGGATATATGAAATATGTCGTTTCTATATTCATACAACTATCGTAGCGAAAGTTAAGAGAGTACTGAGTGGAACACATTTAATGTGATGATGTGTATTTGACCAAGGCTAGGGAAGGAGAGATAGTTCTACAACGCAAAGTTAAATCTGGTTCAGGTTGGAGTCAGGTGCTGAAAGAGGCTTGCCATGTAAGCAGTTGACCAGTTCCTGTGTTAAAAAAGTTCCAAAATGTGACGGCACTATATCTTCTCTCTAGTGGTTGGAATACTGCGAATATAACTTCATCTCCTTCATGTGCCCCACAAACGGCTACCACGAAACATGGATCCTCTGGTACATACCAGAAACAAAGAAACAGTCAAAACAATGGACTTCACCCGGCGAACATTTGCCCGAAGAGGACAAAGCCTGTCTTATTGGTTGGAAAGATGATGACCACTGTTTTCTGTGATTCACAAGGTGTGATCTACATCGACTACCTGGAGAAGAGTAAAACGGTCACAGGGTTGTATTATGCCGAATTATCAGGCCGATTCAACACCAAATTGTAGTAAAAAAAGTTCTCTTCGCCATTTAGCGAAGAAAAAAGTGCTCTTTCACCACGACAATGCACTGACATAGACCTTTGCCGTTGCCAAGGCGAAATTGGACTACGATTTGCTTCCCCTCTACCGTATTCTCTTAACTTGGTCCCTTGCGACTTTTTCTTGCTGCCAAACTTGAAAAAATCACTCGCCAGGTAAGTGATCAATCACATGAAGGCAATCTCACGGAGGACCACGTTGAAGACTTCGAGAAAATGTTTTTTTTTTAGACGGACTAAAGAAGTTGGAGCATCGCTGGGTCAAGCTTATGGAGCTAACAGGAGACTATGTCGAGAAATAAATTTCCACTTTTTCAAAATTTTCGTTTTTATTTTGTAGGGTAAGTACTTATTGGACCGCTTGTATTTTTATACAGAAGTGTCGTATTATAAATTATTCTTAAAGGAAACGGAATACTAACTCACCTTTTTTAACGTACTTAAGCAAAAATGACATGATTTAAACTAAAATTTCACTTCAGTTTTAGTTCTCGTGCGAGTCGGACGTGTCAATAGCCGGTGCTGACGAGTAAACTAAACGCTTTATTAATACGAATAATAAGTATCGATAATTATTCAAATAATACATAGACTAATAACTCGCGTTTTTGTTTTCTATTTTTTAATTAAATGAGACCGCCCCCTGAACCTGATGGACCTCCCAATACCACCCTTAGTAGTCCAGATGTGGAAATGGAATCCCCTAGCAATTTTAAAGGTTTAAGTAAGGCTGAACTCAACCAAACTGTAAGTACTTCCGATCCTATTAAATCTAAAGATGACAAACAAAAAGAAATTTTTAAGTATACCATAAATGATCTTGGCCCGTATCATATATATGTTGTAAATAAGGATAGCGATTTTAATGGCAAACTTAATGAATTAAAAATTGGTGATATTATTCTTACAAAATTCCCAGAATTAGATAATAAAATAATTAGTATCGATACAATTGGCAGAAATAGATTAAGAATCAAATTTACGGATTCTAAAAACGCTAATTACCTTATCGACAAAAAAAAGATCCGGTTTTTGTTAAAAACAATTTGGAGGTTTATATACCTAAATTTATTATTATTAGACAAGGTGTTATACGGGATGTCTCACCGGAATTCTCCGATGAATGTCTTAAAAATAAAATTAAAAATACGAAATAAATTCTAATTTTGAGGTAGTAAACGTTTCTAGAAAAAAATAGAAAAACGGTTACCGATGATAAAATAAATTATGTTCCTACTAGATCGTGTGTAGTTAGTTTTAAAACACAAGTACTTCCAAAATACGTTACTATAAATAAGGTGTCGAAAGAAATTGAACGATATCAACAAAAGGTACTACTTTGTTTCAACTGTTTGCGCTGTGGCCACCAGGGGAAGCAATGTAGGAGTACCCCCCGTTGTAACAATTGCCAGAAAGGCCACAATACAAAAGATTGCCAGGAAACAACAATAACTCCAAAATGTTTTAGTTGTATGGGAGACCACTTCACAACAAATCTTAAGTCACGTCCAGAATTTAAAAGACAGAAATTAATTAAAAAATGCATGACTAATAGTAATATCAATTATCATAATGCCAACAAACAAATTCCCCGCAAATCTTATGCAGACGTAACATCAAATAACATTATTAAAGATTCTCATCAACAAAATTTGCCTTCTTCTAATTACCCTCTTGTTAATCAAAGTTTAAATAGTTCTTCTGTTACCCGTCCATTCACTTTTTCGGCCAATAGTAATCATAACAAATATACAGTCGTCAAATTTTCTAAAGGTAGCAAAAGGCAGAGACCAAATAGTCCTGTCTTAACACAGTCAGATCCAGAATACACATTTAACTTTAGACAATCAGGAATTAATCTTCCAATTATAAATAGTCCTTCATATAAAAATAATTTAAGTTCAAATTCTCACACGCTACAGAGTCAAACTCTGATATTTTAGATATAATTTTTACTATTGTTACCGAACTTTTTAAAAATTTTAGGTAAACTAATAATCCCAATGTTACGAAGCAAGACTTACAACAAATATTAATTAGTAAACAATTATTAAACACGCACAATATACCTACTACTTCGTCGTCTTCTCAGCTATAAACAAACTCAACATTTTACAGTGGAACTGCAGATCTGCAGTTGCCAATAAAGAAAACCTAGAATATCTCTTAAATACAACAGAAACTACCATAGCAGCTTTGTCAGAGACCTGGTTCAAAAAGGAAAGGTTTTATAACTTCCAAGGTTATAATATTGTTCGGTCAGATCGTATGGATGGTTTTGGTGATTCCAAAATCCAATAGATTATTTTCAGAAGTCGTAGTACAGAAACCAGCAGAAATGATGTGTACATGCATCGAAGTGAAACTTCTACCTAATAACAAAGCAGTGTACATATTGTCAATATACATTAAACCAAAGACTCGGATAGAATTAAGAGAATGGATACATTTTTTCGAAAACCTACCACGACCTTTTATAATTGCTGGAGATTTTAACGCTCATCATCTTTCTTGGGGTTGTCAATTTAATGATGTCTACGGTGTTTCTTTGCTCAATGCTATTAACCACTGCAATCTTGTGTATCTCAATGATGGTGCACTCACACTTGTTACGTCAGGTAGGAAAAGTGCCATTGATCTGTCTATTTGTACGCAAGACATAGTACATTTAAAATCTTGGTCAATCATACAGGATCCTCATGGATCCAATCACCTTCCTATATATATGAACTTTAATAACTCTGACTCAGGCTTACAAACCTCTGGTCCAGTTCACAACATATGGGATCTTAAAAAAGCCAACTGGAATATGTACACGACAACACTAGAGGAAATGAGCACCATATGTAACTACAACAATTTCATAGACATAATAAACTCAGCTGCAAACACTTGTATCCCGAAAAGAACAATAATAATAAATAAGTACTGGAAGCACAAACCAAAACAATGGTGGAATGAGGCTTGCAACAACATTGCTCGTAGGAGAAAAGAAGCTTTCAGATTATGGAAAGAAAACCCAAACATACAAAATTTACTTGAATTCAAACGAGTTGATGCCATCGCAAAAAAAATATTCAAAGAAACAAAAAGAACGCAGTGGAGGAAATATGTTGAGAGCCCAAATCAGACAACTCCCATCACTGAAGTATGGAAAAAGGTAAATAGTTTTAAGAATCGTAAACAACAGAATAAGCTACCTATTGATCCGGAAGCGAATTGGATAGAAGAATTCCATGCCACAATCTCACCAGACTGGGCAAATGAATGCATAGAATACAAAATAAGTTATCTTTAAAAACTGTTCCCAAAAACAACTTGCACTTACTTGAACGTTTTGAGATGTGGGAATTAGAGAGATCGTTGAAACTACCTAACAATACTTCACCAGGCGAGGACAATATAACTTACTTCATGCTGTTTCACCTCCCATATAAACATAAAAAGTTGCTGTTAGATATCTATAATAGTATCTGGACTGGTGAAAGTCCTATTCCGGATAGCTGGAAGAACTATATAATACTACCCATTAAAAAAAGACAAACCGTTAGACCTCTCAAGTTCGTACAGACCTATATCCCTGGCATCCTGTATTCTTAAAACTCTGGAGAGAATCATAAAGAATCGATTGCAACAATGGCTAGAATTTGAACACATCCTACCAAACTCACAATATGGTTTCCGGAAAAGTAGGTCCACTATCAAAGCTATTACTGTTCTCGTTACAGATATACTGACAGGATATACAATAAAGAAACATACAGCTGCAGTTTTTATTGACCTTTCCTCGGATTTTGATAACGTAAACGTAAACATTTTGTACCATAAGCTGACATCAATAGGAATACCTCATCAAATATGTTCATTTTTAATTTCAGTATACTCCGATAGACGGCTTTCACTAAAATTAAACCAAAATCTTCAAGGATCCCGAACATCGAATCTAGGACTCCCTCAAGGCAGCATACTCAGCCCGCTACTTTTTATACTATATACAATGGACTTCGAAGTAAATTTGAATAACGTGAATATGATACAGTTTGCTGATGATATAGTTATCTACACCAATGGTACTACTATTCCAAATTGTCAGAACATTTTAAACACAAACCTATGGTCAGTTAAGCATTGGTTAGATTCAAACAACTTAATTCTCTCTGAAAAAAAAATCTGAGGTGTGTATTTTTACTAAAAAAGGGATATAACTCAAGGACACTTACAACTGGGACCATATCTTCTTCCAATCAAAAATTGTGTTAAATACCTTGGACTCTATTTAGACAGAAAATTACTGTGGAAAGATACCATCCACCATGCAATAAAAAAACTTAGAAAACTATGAATATTTTGAGAGCATTCTGCCATACCAAATGGGGATCAGATCCAAATACCGCTTTACTGTTCTATAACACAATGGTTAGAAGTATATTGGACTATGGCAGTCACCTATATGGAACAGCAGCACATACTCACCGAAACAAAATAGAGACCCAGAAAAACACATGTTTGAGAATATGTCTTGGTTATCTGTCTTGGTTATCTTAAATCTACCCCAATAAATATTATAGAAGTCGAATCTGTAGAACCTCCACTATCTTTCAGAAGGCAGCTAATTAGTCGCAAATTTATGGCTAAAGCCATATCCAAAGAAGCCAGCTATCTTCGTAACCTTCACGACCTCACTGTCCTAGTACTCACCCATCCATATTGGCACTCACAAGCAACTCCACTCCTAGTAAACAGCTACACCACAATGGCACAAATCTCTAACACCCTGTCAATCAATAAAACTATACCTATCTACACCGAACCTCCCCATGTTTTCTTTTCAAAACATATAAAAACGTACTACCTGGACCCAAAAGAAAATTTTCTAGAAACCATTAATGGAAGATGGCCTGAACACCAATACATATATACTGACGGATCCAAGTTGAATGGAAAAGTAGGCTGTGCTTTTTATGACGCAAACTCTTCCCAATATTACAAGTTTAAGCTACCAGATGAGTGTTCCATATATACCGCTGAAACAATTGCCATAGCAAAAGTATTTAGATACGTTCAGTCCAGAAACACACAGAATCATATTGTATTCACTGACAGTAAAAGTGCAGTTGACCGAATAACAAACCTGAAATCATCGAAAAACCTTACTAGCATAAAGGCAGAAATGTTAAAACTGAACTATGAAGCAACAAAACAAAGGAAAACAATAACTGTAGTGTGGATTAAAGGACACTTCGGAATAAAAGGTAATGATGTAGTAGATACACTAGCCAAATCAGCCACTGACACAGGATACGATCTAACCACCAATATTGTTCCATCTACAGATCTTACCTCCAAGTTTACTTCACATTTAAAACAATTGTGGCAGCAGGAATATAATTCATCAGTGACAGGGCTTAACTATGTCGGCCACCAAAATAACATAGCATCAAAAAGCTGGTTTCATGGATTAACAAAACGAAACTTCATTGTTACAATAAACAGAATTAGATCTAATCATGCTATGACTCCTTTGTACAAATATAAAATAGGACTGGATGAAAACCCATATTGTCTATGCGGAGAAGTTGGTGATATGAACCATGTAATCCTAGAATGTTCAAGAAATAAGAAGAGCATTGAATCATTTTTCGAAGATATGGTAAAGCTCAAATTCTGTTTGCCAACCAATCTAAATTGTATAATTTTTAGTAATAATATTAACTTATATCAATGTTTGTATAATCATTTAATTCGTTGCAAAATGAAATTGTAAAAAACTAACACCATTGGAAGCAATTTTGCGATACAAAATATTATTGTAAGTGTGTAAAAATTAAAACAAATAGGTATGTTAAAAAAGTAAAATAATGATAAACAAATAAAAAAAAAACAAAAAAAAAACAAAGAAAAAAAAAGGAATTAAAACTAAACAAAAGAGTACTTAAATAAAGCATTAAAAAACACTAAAAAAATATAATTAAAAAAATATGCATATAAAAAATGCACTAAACAGAAACACACAAATTTTACTAACATAATAACATTTATCCTAGGGTGTGAGAATTTGAACAATCAATTTATTTATATTGGATCAAAAAATGCTCTTTTTATATTTTATAAATAAAAACAAGTCTGGCTAATTGGTTTATGCCAGAGCCATTTACAAATAAAAAAAAATAAACCAAAATCTTCAGAAGATAATTTACTTGCCATATCAAATGGGGATCAGATCTAAATACCGCTTTACTGTTCTATAAAACAATGGTTAGAAGTATATTAGACTATAGCAGTCACCTATATGGAACAGCAGCACATACTCACCGAAACAAAATAGAGACCCAGAAAAACACAAGTTTGAGAATATGTCTTGGTTATCTTAAATCTACCCCAATAAATATTATAGAAGTCGAATCTGTAGAACCTCCACTATCTTTCAGAAATTTATGCCTAAAGCCATATCCAAAGAAGCCAGCTATCTTCGTAACCTTCACAACCTCACTGTCCTAGTACTCACCCATCCATATTGGCACTAACAAGCAACTCCACTCCTAGTAAACAGCTACACCACAATGGCACAAATCTCTAACTCCCTGTCAATCAATAAAACTATACCTATCTACACCGAACCTCCCCATGTTTTCTTTTCAAAACATATAAAAACGTACTACCTGGACCCAAAAGAAAACTTTCTAGAAACCATTAATGGAAGATGGCCTGAACACCAATACATATATACTAACGGATCCAAGTTGAATGGAAAAATAGGCTGTGCTTTTTATGACGCAAACTCTTCCCAATATTACAAGTTTAAGCTACCAGATGAGTGTTCCATATATACCGCTGAAACAATTGCCATAGCAAAAGCATTTAGATACGTCCAGTCCAGAAACACACAGAATCATGTTATATTCACTGACAGTAAAAGTGCAGTTGACCGAATAACAAACCTGAAATCATCGAAAAACCTTACTAGCATAGAGGCAGAAATGTTAAAACTGAACTTTGAAGCAACAAAACAAAGGACAACAATAACTGTAGTGTGGATTAAAGGACACTCAGGAATAAAAGGTAATGATGTAGTAGATACACTAGCCAAATCAGCCACTGACACAGGATACGATCTAACCACCAATATTGTTCCATCTACAGATCTTACCTCCAAGTTTACTTCACATTTAAAACAATTGTGGCAGCAGGAATATAATTTCATCAGTGACAGGGCTTAACTATGTCGGCCACCAAAATAACATACCATCAAAAAGCTGGTTTCATGGATTAACAAAACGAAACTTCATTGTTACAATAAACAGAATTAGATCTAATCATGCTATGACTCCTTTGTACAAATATAAAATAGGACTGGATGAAAACCCATATTGTCTATGCGAAAAAGTTGGTGATATTAACCATGTAATCCTAGAATGTTCAAGAAATAAGAAGAGCATTGAATCATTTTTCGAAGATATGGTAAAGCTCAAGTTCTGTTTGCCAACCAATCTAAATTGTATAATTTTTAGTAATAATATTAACTTATATCAATGTTTGTATAATCATTTAATTCGTTGCAAAATGAAATTGTAAAAAAACTAACACCATTGGAAGCAATTCTGCGATACAAAATATTATTGTAAGTGTGTTCACGAAAAAATTGACATAAAAAAATTAAAACAAATAGGTATGTTAAAAAAGTGTGTGTGTGTGTGTGTTTATGTTTTATTGGCACTGGTTTAAGCAACCAACTGGCCAGTCAATGTGTTTTGAATTCTCTCTTTTACAAAATATATGCTTAGTATCTAAATTTAAAACTATTAGTACTACTGTTTTTTTTTTACTCTGTTTTTTTTATTATTTTTTTTATTATATTTTTTAACATTTTTTTTATTACAATTTTAATTTTTTTTTTTTTTTTAGTTTTTTTTTTTTTTTTTTTTTTTTGTATATTTTTTTTTTGTATATTTTTTTATCGCGCTAAGACCTAAACCCGATTCAACCTCGCGGAGGTTTAGATCTTAGTATCTTTTTATTTTATTTAATTATTTTTTTTTTTTTTATTTTTTTTTTTCTTTTTTTCTCAGAGCTTTAATTTTAAACAATTAACATGGTTGTACAAAATTTTATAAACATCTAGATTGTTTGATTGTAAAAGGTATATAAGATTAAAAGGAAATTGTACATTAACTTGAACTAGATTGGCAAAAAAGTTTGATATTTCAATAAAATGTAAAGGACATTCTAATAGCATATGTTGTAGATCAGCTAGCTCTCCACATAAACATTCATCATTATCTACAAGTCCTATTTCTCTTTTGTAGACTGGAGTCAGACAGTGATTACTTCTTATTCGACAAATAGTTTTGATAAAGCCTTTATTGGAAACTTGATTAAACCATGTCTTGATGGGAAGTGTAGGCTGGATTTTTTTGTAATAATTTCCTTTGTCTGAATTATTGTATTGTTCCTGCCATTTCGTCCGTTTGATAGATCTCATAATAGAAATTATGTCTCCCATAGGAAGTTGATAAGTATGCAGAGTGGATTCCTTCGTTGTTGCTTTTTTAGCCAGATCATCTACTATTTCGTTGTTTTTTATACCAATGTGTGCTTTTATCCAACACAATATTATATTTTTGCCCGATTTCAAAGCTTCACTGTTCATTGCTATGATGTCACTGATGATATAATTTTCTGCAAAATTATGTACATTATATTTCAATGTCTTTACAATGCTTTGGCAGTCTGTAAATATAACATAATTGAGTTCTTTTTGATTAATACATATTTTGTATGCTTCTTTGATTGCAATGAGTTCAGCTGTGAAAATTGTCATTTTATCAGGTAATCTGTTGTTTATTTTTATACTTTTTTGTGGGTAATATATAGCATATCCAACTTTTCCTTCCATTTTTGAACCATCCGTATATAATTTCTGATAACTCCCCCAGTTTTTTTGTACACACTGAAGGTGGTCTATTTTAGTAAGGAAGTCTGTCGCACGAATATTACTTAAATGACAGTTAACTGGAGATAAATAATCTTCATAATTTAGCTTTCGAGACGAGCTTTGTTCAATTTGGTGTATGTCGCCAATGGAATTAGAAACGTTGAGGAAGCTTTCCACAACTAAAAGCAGTTTCTTTTTTTCCCAGTAATAATGAGTTAGGTATGAGGTGGTTAAATGAACAATTTTATTTAATAGCAGTTTATCGTTTACCGCTGTTTTAACTATAAATTTCTCACTTAGGTATTCCCTGCGTAATGAAAGTGGAGGTTCATTAAGCTCACATTCCATGACCAATATAGGTGTGCTACGAAGATAACCAGTGCATAACCTAAGTGCCTTATTTTTGATCCTCTCGATTTTTTGGAGTACAGAGTTTGATGCTGAGCCATAAAAAATAGATCCATAGTCTAAGATTGATCTTATCAAATTTCTGTATAGTAATATTGATATGTTTGGATCAGCTCCCCAGTTACTGACACTTACAGTCTTCATGATATTCATTGCATTTTCCATTCTTCGTAATATGTAATTTGTGTGTTCTTTCCAATTTAATTTGGAGTCTAAAAATACGCCAAGAAATTTTATTGAAGTTTTATAAGGAATACTAGTATTATCAAATTGTAGATGGCTTTGAGGAACATATCGTTTTTTAGTAAAGGTAACAATGGTTGATTTACTCTCTGATATTGTTAAGTTATTATCGGTAGCCCATTTTTTTATAATATTCAATGTCGATTTAAGGTAGTTATTACATCTATCTATTGACTTATTTTCTGCATATATCGCAACATCATCAGCGTACTGTAGGATTTTTATGTGTTGAGGAAGTTTAGTTTCTAAGTCAGCAGTATACAGTATATATAATATAGGACTTAGGATGCTACCCTGAGGTAGTCCCAAAGATGTGTATCGGGAGTTAGATTGATCTCCATTTAATCTAACGTGAACTGCTCGATTAATGTATAAGTTAATGATGTTCCATGTTACTATCTCGGGTATTCCTATTTCCAACATTTTCGCGTATAGTATGTGAAGATTAACATTGTCGTAAGCCCCTTTTATATCTAAGAACAAAGCACTAACTGCTTTCTTATAAGTAAAGGAACTATAAATGTCTATTAAAAAGTGGCAGAGGCTATCTTGTGTGGATTTACCTTTTCTAAAACCAAACTGACTTCTTGGTAATAGGTCGTTCTTTTCTAGCCAAAATTCCAGACGGTTTTTAATAAGTCTCTCATATGTTTTTAGTATACAGGAAGCCAGACCGATTGGACGGTAAGAATCCCAATTCTTTGATGATTTTCCTGGTTTTAAAACCGGGATAATAGTGTAAACGTGCCAATCGTCAGGAATCTTTATGCGGCGCATCCAAATTTCATTATATATATTTAGTAGTGCAGCCTTACCAATTCTTGAAAGATTTGATAGCATCGAGTAATGGATATTATCGGCACCTGGTGCTGAATTTGAGTTTTTCTTCAACGCAAAGTTTAGTTCAGTGGCAGAAAATGGTTTGACTAGGAAACGGATTGGTTCTGGATAGTCGTACAGAGCATTTAGTTGTAAATCAGGAATTACTAATTCTGCAGACGGCGGTGTGATATTTTGATGGAACTCTTCTATCCACGAAGCTTCCGACAGAATAACAGGGACTTTGTTCTTTGTTTTTCTATTTTTTATTCGGTTAACTTTTGACCATACATCTTTAATAGGGACTGACCTATTTAGGGATCCGACATAATCTCTCCAGCTATTTCTTTTAGTTTGTTTAGTGATCTTCTTGACATGTGCATCATCTTTTTTATACTTAAGTAGGTTTTCATGGTTTGGATTTTCTTTGAATATACAAAAACTTTCCTGTCTTCTTCTGACTGCTTCTTCACATTCTAAATCCCACCAGTATTTTCCTCTGGAAGTCGGTTTTTTTATTTTAAATTTGGGGATGCAGTAGGATGCAGTTGTATTTATATTGTGCAAAATTTGTTCATAAGAATTTATATCTTTAAATTGAGAGAATACATCTTCCGAATACTGTTCATATAATTTCCAGTCGGCATTCTTTAAATTCCACTTTTGTGAATATGGATTATATGTATGAGTTGGTTGATCCTCTAACTCTACTCTTATAGGCGTATGGTCTGAACCAAATAGGTCTTGAAGTGTTTTCCAAGTGATCAGGTGGTTTAAGTCAGGAGTACAAATGGTCAGGTCTATTGCCGATTTCGAGAAGTTCCTAAAGAAAGTAGGAGAGCCATCATTTTTGAATATTAAATTATTATCGTCTATACAGTCCATCAAGATTTTACCTTTCATATCTGTTTGGTTGTCTAGGCCCCAGGCAATGTGGTGAGCATTAAGGTCACCTCCTATTATAAATGGTCTTTCTATAGATGTTATGAAATTGTTCCATTGTTGTAACAATAACTTGGTTCCTGGGGGAACATACATAGATATAAATGTGACAGTATATGACTTAAACGTTATTTTTATTGCTACTTTATTGACGTTTATTAAATCTACTTTCATGGTGACTTCCTCGTAATATAGGTTTGAATTTATTAAAATTGCTGAGCCACCGCCAACAGTTACTGAAAAGCGGTCGTCTCTGACAATATTGTACCCGTGAAAGTTATAATACTTTTCTGGTTTAAATCTAGTTTCTGACAATAATGCGATATCAACTTTCTGGTCTTCTAATAGGTGGATAAGGTTTTCTCTATTAGAGTTAGCCGATCTACAATTCCATTGACAAATTACCAATCTATTCATTATTATATAAGAGAGAACTTAAAACTGATTGAATTGAATTTACTAGAACTGATTTTTCTGGAATTTCAAAATTTTTGTGATTTATATTAGAGATAATACTTGTAATTATATTTGATATTAATTCTGTTAATTCTTTTGATGGTTCATGTATTTTAGATCCTTGTTCTGGATTAAATGTAGATTGATACGAAGAAGAGGAGATAATACCACCAGGTCTGTTGGACATGGGGTTTAACTTTATTATTTTTTGATGTTCCATTGTTACTTGGTCTGGTGAGGAAGAGATAGGTCGTTTGTATTTTGGTGGTTTTATTATTGTATATCTATTTGAAACTGAAGGTAGAGCGAACTGATTGGAAGATGTTTGAGACGTGGACAATTGAGTAAAGGAATATGAAGAGGATGGTGCATTCATATTTGGAGTTTGATGAGAATTTATTGAGGAATTATTGGCTGCTATAGATGCATAAGTTATCTTAGGAAAGAGTTTAATTGTTTCCTTAAAAGATAAGCTGTTTTCAGACATATAATGTTTTATTTTCTTTTGGCGATCAAATTCTGGGCATATCTCCCATTCATTAGTGAAGTGTTCACCTTCACAGGATAGACATTTTTTGTTAAACGATGATAAAGGACAAGAATCGGAAAGGTGAGATTCATGACACTTAAAACAGCGAGGATTACTTTTACACTGCTTACTCATGTGCCCATACCTATAGCAGTGGTAACAGATAATTACCTTTTGCTGGTATTTTTCAACAGTGTGTAAGACATGATTAATTACTACATACTTTGGTATATTCTGGCATTTAAAAGACACAATAACTGATTTTGTTGGATTAAATATTACTTTGTCATCTGCTACTATTTTTCTTGTTATTCGTTTCACATACTCAACCGAGAATTTGCAATGGTGATCAAATTCCTTTATTCTATTTTTAAGATATTCTTCCGATATATCTGAATCTATATCCCTTACTACACCTAGTTTAAACAATTGAAATTTTGGAATGTATGCGGTCAGATTTTTTTGAATAAGGAATTTGGAAGTAACTAAAGCATTTGCGCTACTATAATTTTTAAATGAGACCCTAACTCGGTTGCGTCCGATTGAGTCAATTTTTTTTATATAATTGTCAATTTCTGGATGTAACGTAAATAGGATCTCGCCTATTTTAACAGCGTTTAATTTTCCTGTAAAATTTAAACTGGAGTTTTCAATGAAAATGTAAAAAGGTCCTAAATCAATTTTTTCGTATAAATAAACAGGCCTGGTTTTTTCTGGTTGATCTGAGTTTACTAAAGTATTTTGTTTTTCATTAATATTGTTAAGATTAATACTACTACTTATCTTATTTTGAGGCTGGTTGGGTAGAAATCCATTTAAATCTTGTAAATCACAGCTACTATCCATCGAATTCTCAATATCAGGCGGTTCGCCTCCACTAGATGACTCCATAGAGGAGTTTTCAAGTAACGTTTAACTTATGAACACTTTCAAAATGTAAACTAAATAAGGAAAAGTTTAACAAAACTAAACAAACTAAATTAGAACGGTATAAATCAAATAATCCGCCAAAAATTAATATTTTTCGGAGAGATTTCCAAATTTAAATTAACTTTGACAATTATTTTGACGTATGTATGTTAAAAAAGTAAAATAATGATAAACAAATAAAAAAAAAAAAAAAACAAAAAAAAAAACAAAAAAAAAACAAAAAAAAAACAAAAAGAAACAAAGAAAAAAAAAAAAGGAATTAAAACTAAACAAAAGAGTACTTAAATAAAGCATTAAAAAACACCAAAAAATATAATTAAAAAAAATATGCATATAAAAAATGCACTAAACAGAAACACACAAATTTTACTAACATACATAATAACATTTATCCTAGGGTGTGAGAATTTGAACAATCAATTTATTTATATTGGATCAAAAAATGCTCTTTTTATATTTTATAAATAAAAATAAGTCTGGCTAATTGGTTTATGCCAAAGCCATTTACAAATAAAAAAAAATAAACCAAAATCT
This sequence comes from Diabrotica virgifera virgifera, assembly GCF_917563875.1. Lineage (NCBI taxonomy): Eukaryota > Metazoa > Arthropoda > Insecta > Coleoptera > Chrysomelidae > Diabrotica > Diabrotica virgifera. The sequence continues at coordinate 165,964,360 of NC_065448.1, forward strand.
TTAGAAGATAATTTACTAAGTAAATTGAAAACTTACCATTGTTACATTATTTTTCAAAAGTCCCATCTCTCTCTGCTGCATCCAAAGCATCTGATAACACTGATTCAAAGTATTTAACATGAACGATTGCGTCTGCATTGTGTTATTAGACAACCAATTGTAATATCCAGCAATATCATTGGGTACGTTATTACACATATTTGATGGAAACCACTGCGGTGGTACTTCAGGGTTCGGATTTGCTATATTACCGGTGTTGGATCGTTGCGGCGGTGGTGCCTGAGGAAACGGTTGTGGAGAAGAGATGAGATTGTTACGCAATTGCTGCATGTTTGATGGATTCTCGTGATTAACTTGCTGTTCCAGTAACGTGTCGCACATGCTTCGTATCATTTGGAGTTGTTTTTGCATCTGAAACATCAAAAATAACAATAAATGTTTTTTGCCCGTATAATAAGGCCTCTCGCAACAATAACCGATATTCGCCCCGAACGCGAGCATAATCAGTAATTCTAAGATACTAAATGAGCTAGTGCTTCAGACGTGCCTTTGTCCCTGTGTTTATCTGCGGCGATATTCAACTTTACACAAGCGTAGTGGAACAAAGACGATGATAATCATAACATAAAAATATTATAGTAGAGAAATTTGAAACGGGAGAAGAGCTATATCTAAATTTCAAAGATTTAAGAACGGCTTTAGATGAAGATGAATAAAGCCATATCTCTGTTGATTTCTCATAACATGGCCAATATATTCTAGTTTGCGCTGTTTGATTGTGTTAATAATCTCGGATTCCTTGCACATTCTACGTAGGACCTCAACATTAGTTACACGATCCACCCATGAAATTCTTAAAATGCGTCTGTAACACCATATCTCAAAGGTCTCGAGTTTTCTTAAAGAAGCTTCAGAAAATGTCCAGGCTTCTAAACCGTATGACGTAGAAAATACATATCATCTGATGGTAGAGATTTTGGTACCAAGTGACTTCTGAAAAGAGACTTACGAACGCTGATCTTGCTTTTTATATGCGTTGTATTATTTCAGCAGAGTGGCCCATTGACTGTCTATGTTGGTACCAAGGTGTGTGTAACTATCCACCCTGTCAATTGATTGTTGGTTAACCAAAAGCCGTGTATTTAATATTATGCGCTTACTGACCATACACTTAGCATACACTTTGTTTTTTTCGTATTGAGATCAAGTCCATGTTCCCTACTTGTATCTGATATGCGCGACGTTATTCTTTGCAAACCATCTAAGCTATCTGCAAAAATTACTGCGTCGTCGACATATCTAATGTTTAGACGCACTCCGTTGACTAATACGCCCTCCTGTATTTCTCCCAGTGCTTGCTCGAAGATATATGTATTCAGAGTACATAGTAAATATCACCGTGGACAGAATACATTCTGATCTCACTCCTCTATCTATCGAGACTGCCCTTGTCAATTGGTCATCCACATCATGTTGGCAGTTTGGTTGTAATTTAAATTATACAGGGTGTTTCATTGGGAACCGGAAATACTTTAATGGTAAATAGAGGTCACCGAGGCCGTTCTAGGTGTACTAAATTTTTTGCCCTACCGACTTTTATATCGGAGTTACAGAGTGTTTTATCGATTTGGCTCATTTCTTTCCTAAGCCATAACTTTAGAACCACCCTGTATATTTTTTTAATATTTGGTACACATATGTCTCATTCAAAACCCAAACGACCGACATACTAATCACAAGAAAAATCCAGGTCCGGATTAACAAAAAATTATAAAGTAATTGTGACCTTAAAACAACACCCTGTATATTGAAATTTTGAAAATCTGTTTGCATATTTGAAAAGAGCACAAAAAACTAAGTCTAATGGTTCGCTTGGATTTTTCGGCCAGATAATTTTTTGACTTTAATTTTGAAATTATATTGAATTTTTTAAGAACTCTACATTAAAAAGCAGGTATTATTAATTTTTAATTATAAATTATTAAAGTTATTGAATAAATACTCATTTTAAAATGAATCAATACTTATTTACCACATTGGAAAGACCCAATTATTAATCACAAAAAAATCCAGGTCCGGATTAACAAAAAAACATAAAGTAATTGTGACCTTGACACAACACCGTGTATATTGACATTTTCAAAATTTGTTTGCACATTTGAAAAGACCACAAAAATCCGAGTTTATCGGTTCACTTTAATTTTTGGTGCAAAAATGTATTAACTTTAATTTTGAAATTAAATATATTCAAATTTTTAATAACTCTGAAATTAATAAGCAGGTTTTTAAAGCACTTTTAATAATAAATCATTCAAGTTAATGAATAAATACTAATTTTAAAAATAATCAGTTATTATTTACTGCGTTAAGGCTGTATGACACTATACATTTTCTTGTATCATTTCTAATATCGTTTCTGATATGTCAAAAAAATGCATAGTGTCATACACAGATTCTTGTACAAGAACTGCGGCAATTTCTGCGCAAAGAGCAAAAACGTAAAACCTGCTGGTAAAACATCTAAAATGTCATAATTACTTACTCATAATGGCGGCTGAAATGAAAATGGGATAATGTATTGATGAATTTATTTGTGTTTTTGTAGGTATTATTTATAAATCTTTTATTGATACTTAATATACCGTTTGGTATGGACTACTGTTCTACTAATAACCATATATTTAGCTCGTAGTAAAGTTCCAACTATAAATTTAGGTTTCATGGTGCATAATTTTTTAATAGACGAAAATACAATAGTTCCTACTTTGGATCAAACTGAAGATAATTCTAATGCAAATATTTTAGCACAAATATCAAAACAAAATAAAAACACAAATAATCAACCTCAGTCAACGTAAAATTCTGGTTAACATTAAAATGTTAATTATATAAAAGTTTATAAATTTTATAAAATATTTAAAATCAGCTGTGTCTGTAGATGCAGTACTACTATAACGTGACACAGGGTGACAAACAAGATTTCGACCAATCACGTGCCGAATTTCATACAATTTTCGATACAAGAACTTGCATAGTGTCATACAGGGCACAAATGTACGTACAAGAAATGATACAAGAAAATGTATACAAGAAACGATATCAGAAACGATATTAGAAATGATACAAGAAAATGCATAGTGTCATACAGCCTTTAGAAATATTTACTAAATATAATAGTATTTAAAGATTACTCACTTACCAATCACAAGAAAAATCCAGGTCCGTATTAACAACAAAATACAAAGTAATTGTGACCTTGAAAAAACACCCTGTATATTGAAATTCTTAAAATACGTTTGCACACCTGAAGAGAGCACGAAAAACTAAGTTTAATGTCCCGCTTTAATTTTTTGTGCAGACAATTTAATGGCATTACTTTTGAAATTATGTCGAAATTGTTATTATGAGTTCCCAGAGTTCTTAAAAATTTCGACATAATTTCAAAATTAAATTCATTAAATTGTCTGGCCAAAAAATTGAAGCGAACGATTAAACTTAGTTTTTTGTGCTCTTTTTATACCTTTGTGCAAACGGATTTTGAAAATTTCAATATAGAGGGTGTTGTTTTAAGGTTACAATTACTTTATATTGTTTTGTTAATCCGGACCTGGATTTTTGTTGTGAATTGTAAGTGGGTCGTTCGAATGTCGTAAATAAGTATTATTTTTAAAATGGGTATTTATTTAATAACTTTATAATTTATTGTTAAAAGTGCTTTAAAAATCTGTTTTTTAATTTCAATGTTCATAAAAGTATCAATATATTTAATTTCAAAATTAAAGTCAATAAATTTCCTTCACAAAAAATTAAAGCAAACCGATAAACTCAGATTTTTGTGGTCTTTATGTATATATAAGATGTATTATGTATACCTATATGTATATGATTATGTATATATAAGATCACAATTACTTTATGTTTTTTTTGTTAGCCCGGGCCTAGATTTTTCTTGTGATTAATAATTGGGTCGTTCCAATGTGGTAAATAAGTATTGATTAATTTGAAAATAAGTATTTATTTAATGGCTTTAATAATTTATAATTAAAAGTTAATAATACCTGCTTTTTAATGTCAGAGTTCTTAAAAAATTCAATATAATTTCAAAATTAAAGTCATAAAATTGTCTGGCCGAAAAATTGAAGCGAATGATTAGACTTAGTTTTTTGTGCTCTTTTTAAATATGCAAACAGATTTTCAGAATTTCAATATACAGGGTGTTGTTTTAAGGTCATAATTACTTTATAATTTTTTGTTAATCCGGACCTGGATTTTTTTTGTGATTAGTATGTCGGTCGTTTGGGTTTTTGATGAGACACATGTGTACCAAATATAAAAAAAATATACAGGGTGGTTCTAAAGTTATGGCTTAGGAAAGAAATTGGCAAAATCGATAAAACACCCTGTAACTCGGTTATAAAAGTCGGTAGGGCAAAAAATGTAGTATAGCTAGAACCGCCTCGGTGACCTCTATTCACAATTAAAGTATTTCCGTTTCCCTATGAAACACCCTGTATATGGTTCGTACAGTATAAATACCAAACAAAAAATATTTAAGTCGTAGGTCTGTTCCTTTTTAGAATCGTTTAGCCAAGTACACTGGAATTACAGCCACAAGACATATTTTATTATTACGCGTAGAAATTATATTTGAAGATTTCTATTATTGTAAACTTAAAGAAATAAACCATAACTTGTTTCATTTAATTTGTAAAAGTGGATTATAAAGCGTTTTTATCAAGCATCCTTGTCAGGATTACACTTTAACCGTGATCGAACGAAGGTGATAGTTTGGCATAAATTGGTGACACTTATTTGACAGTTGCGATGTTGACACTTTAGATTTGTTTTTATTATTCACTACAAGTATTTGTCGTATTATATTTATTGTTTATATCATTTGCTTTAACGAAATATTATTACTTAATTCTTGTCTTGTATTTTTAATGTTTTTATTTATTTACATTTAATATTCCTTTATTTGATTTAAAATGAATTCAGGAGTTTTTTGTAATTTGGCAACAATGCCAACTTACATCTCTGACGTGCAATGGTATTTATACTGTACCAACCATATGATCTTTAAGTCTCTAACATCTAATCCAGCCTCTTTCAAGATGGTTATGAGCGTATCATATTTTACTCTATCACATGTTTTTTTGTAGTCGATAAAACAAATATATAAGTCATAGTTGACATCCCTGCACCTACGTATAAGCACTTGAGACAGCGAATAGAGCCTCTCGTGTGCATAAGGCATCACATCACGGTATCCAAATTGTGTCCATGATACCTATTCTATTGACAACACTGTTTTATTTTACCATTTAACCTACACTAAAACGTGAGATGGACTTATAGTCATGAATTTTGTATATTAATGTATTTTTGAAGTTATACTTCTTTAGGCGCGATTTCATTGAGGGTGAAATTTTATTGATCTGCGCGCATGCGCACACCGACAGTATGGTATTAGTCGTTATACGGGCTCTGATTGGGTGTTGAAATGATCTGTCAATAATTGGTCAATATGGAAGTTATCGGTAAACAAAAATATTGTATATATTAGTTTTTATTGTTGTGAGGACAGAAATAAAATCAAATTTATAATTATAGTGACTTTTTAAATAGTTTTGAAAAGCCGCAGGTACGTAATTCTAAATGTTTCAGTTGTATTCCAATAAAAAATTATCTTCATACCTATCTATTTGGAAAATGTAAAAAAAAATAATTGCTTTAATTTACATAATCTGATTACGAACAAACTTTCTACAAATCTTCATCTAATATATCGTTTTCTTACTCTATATTTTGTTGTATGTTAATTCGACAAAAATCAAACTAATAATTTGATTCATATAAATAAACAAAATGTCAAAAAGTTTATGGTGTAAACGTTTAGGTTGTGTATATTCCCACATGACGTATACGCGAATGTGGTGTAGTGGGAAATCGCTTCAACTCTCGTACGGCGCGGTAGACGTGAAGTGGGTTCAAGCCCCAAGCAAGTTATTTTTTTTATTTTTTTTATAGATTTTATGATTGTAAGTATATTATTATATAATTTTAAAGCGACCACTTGGCGACACATCATTCTAGAAGGAAAAGGGACCATAACACGTAAACAAAAAAAACCTGATCTAGATAAATCGAATTGTTCTTTTTATTTCACAGACATTATGGTGAGCAAACTTTTGTTTTTAATAATATATCCTCCCTGGATTATTTGAGACATTTTTACACTTCTATCACCCCTACTGTGGTTTTTTCTTGCACTTACACAAATTCCAACAACTACCAACTATTTAAATAAATTCAATAAGTGAGAAATTTAAATCAACACAAAATGCGTTTTCCATAGTTATTGATTTCATGTGTAATGTGGTTTGTCTACTTCCACCATGGACAAACATCACATAACTGTATTGTAATACAGCTACTCTAAACACATAACTGTAACATCAAGTTTAATTTTACTTTATTCGATTATTTATTACAGTGGAGTGATGGCCGTTACTGTTTTCAATTTTAACAAGCTTTACACCAGTGGCTACATAACTAACAAGTGAATATTTCAACTTCCTGTGGAACTGTCATTTCTGTCATGTCATCATTCAGGATTTCCGTTATCATTCGCCAGTTGCCACCATCTATTCAACATGTGAACATCTCAATTTGGGCTGAAATGGTACCTCGAGCAGAATACATGTGATCTTTTGTGCATCCATGTTCAAGTTCACAATTATAATCTATGTTTCCATGACGGATCAATTTTAAAGGGTTTTCACCCGTGTATGTTTGTATATTGGTGGTTAGCTTGTCAGCATCGTGTGAGTATAACCTATAACTTTTTAAAACCGTAGTCAAAATTTCAAAAACTTTTCATTAACTTATCAGGTTATACGTATTTTAGGTCAGCACTGATGATTATCGGTTATCCGATCGAAAACTAGTTCTGAGTTGTAGCCCTTTTTAGGGAATTTTAATAAATATACCTTTTATAAAGAATTTTACTTGTTTTTTTTATTCTGGTGAATGTTCTAGGGTTATCCAGTATCGGCATCAAATAGTACAAAAGTTATAAAAGTTCGTTGAATTTTAATCGTCGAAATTTACCTACAGCTAGTTTTTATTTGTACGCGACGCGAAATATGAAATGTAAAATAAATTCTAGTTATTTTAAATATGTATCAGTGTAAAATAATTATTGTAAATATTAAATGAATTAAATGAGTGTGTGTAAAAAAATATATAAATTAAGTGTTTTTATTTAAAGTTAGTAAAAATAATAAATAAAGTCAATCGTGTAACAATATTTAAAATTTCATAAATTTTCTAGATATAACCCGGTATAGTTACATACTTACTTGATTTGAATTAAGTTCTTCCGAGTTTGACCTGCGCGTTTTTTTAAAACGACTAGTCGCACCAACTGAGTTGCTTCTGAAGTGCGCATCAGACGCGTAAGGAACTGCGTTTGAAGGTTGATACTCACTCTGCTGAACATAGTTCCCACGCTGAGAGTTTTCCGGCTGCGAATTAGCTAAGCCAGAAGGTGAATAGTTCAAGGATGGAAGTGATAGGAAGTTGTGTTTCAGTTCTGAGTAGTTATTTGCAGCGTCGGGAGAGTCGTCACTAGAAATAGAAAAACGAAATAACGACCGTATTTTTCGTTAAGGGGGGAGGTATGGTTTGACATTAACATTTCAAGCACATTTTTGTGAATTTTTTAAACTATGGTTTAAGGTAGAATTATTTTATTTTTAAATTAAATGAACATATTCAGTACAATTCAAAAAATAATAAAAAAAATCAAGGCAAAATATTGAAAAATAAGCCAACGTGGCAAATTTTTACAGACACCTAAAAAAATGTTTTGCGGTGGACATCAGAACTCCTCACTGGATAATGTTAATAAAAAACTTCAAAAATATTTTAATTAGATTATGAGTTTCTCAAGGTAACGCTATCGCGTTTTTTAGTTTTAACGATTTTTGAGTTTTTGGTATCACTCAGAAGTCAAAATAATGAAATTTTTTGTAAAAAAGGTGAAAATAAACATATTAATTATTGTTAAGGGGATCGGTACACATTTTCGGCTCCAATGCTATTAAATGGGATTCATTTTTTTCGAATCCTGAGAAAACTAATAAGTATTTTTGAAAAATTTAAACGCAGAATGAAAGATTACGTTATTACCGAGGGCCGAAAGCCCCTGAAAACGTCTATAATGTTTATTTTAATACGTTACAGGCGTGAAAAACTTTAAGAGAGAAAATTTAGTCTGATTTTAATCTCAAATATCTCATTCAGAAGAAACTTGTTATTTATTCTAATGTACTTTCGGCCCTCGGTAATAACTTAGTCTTTCATTTTGCATTTAAATTTTTCAAAAATATTAATTAGTTTTTTCAGGATTCGAAAAAAATGAACACCATGTCCGTGGTAATATTTTGTAAATCGAACATTCGCTATCTTTGTCCTACAACGCACTCAGTCGAACAGAATGTTCTGACAAGACAGTGACAATTTTAAGATATTTGACAAGACTTCAGAAATATTTTGAGTTGTTTATTAAATAATATTGATAGTGTATTTGATTAAATAATTGATTTAAGACGTGAAATTAATAAAAAGTTATTTATTGTTTATTAATTATGGAAGATCAACAGCAGATAATTCACCAGGATATATTTTGCGATATAAGTATTTTGTTGTTAAAGATGTTCAACATCTAATCTAAGCGTTCCATAGAAACAATATATTATTAAAAAAATCACTTCATCACTTTTCCTCTTTTTTCGATTAAGTATTAGTTTTGATTGCATAGTATATAAATTGATATAATTATTGAATACATAGTTAGTAAAAAATATCATATTAATTAACTGAATTAAAAATATCCAAGAACATTCAAAAGTCATCTCTAAGTTACTGGTAACAATGTCATTGTCAAGTAGTGTTTATATACATATCCATACCAGTGAGAAATTTACTATAGTCTATTCGCTAATCTGAGACACAACTGTCTACACTACAATCACAATAAAAAATGCACTATATAGAAATAAACAAATCAAGACACGTTGAATGTTGGAGGAGCACTCCCAAATCATGATTTGGGAGTGCTCCTCGTGCTTGTTTATTTCTAATGCATCTTTATTGTGATTGTAGTGTAAACAATTATGTCTCAGATTAGCGAATCGACTATATACGTAATTTACCGTGTAAAGAAAGAAAAAGTAGGGATAGACGTAAAATATCTGCGCCTGTGCTTTTAAACAAAAAATAAGCATAAAACAAAAAAGACATCGACAGCGTTACCTCACGAAATGTCTTAAAGAAAATGCATGCAAAATTTCAGGTGGATCGGTCAAATAGTTTTTGAGTTACAATGACCACCGTCCTTGAAAAAAGGAGTTTTGAGAACAACGCGTTTAAAGTTTTGACAACTTTTATTTGAGTGATGCACACCGGAATATGTTTTTGAGTCGCGGAGTAATTTACAAAAGAGAAGGGGAATAGCAGTTGAATATTTCTCACTACGCTCAAGCGCACTGGCGCGAAGCTGCTGCAAAGAAAGTCGAAAGTAGGAATATTCAACATGCTGTATTTCCGGTAATTTTGCCTCGATCAATCTGAAATTTTCAGAGAGTATTCTTAAAGTTATGTCCTTTTTTTAAATTAAATTAATTGAAAAAGACTGTAAGACTTGTACACACTTCTAAGTACCTACGTCAAAACGGCAAACAAGTGTACCTATGTTCTAAAAAAAAATGTTTTTTTTTTATTGTATCGTCTAGCAATTGCTCTTCTATAAAGGTTTTATAAGAGGACGAAGCTCTGATGATGCTAAAACGAAGCTACTTAGCTGATAATAAAACATTTTTTACACACTATCAATTTTTTTGACAACATACACTTGTTTGCCGTTTTGACCTTTTTTTAAATAACAAAATATCGAAAATTTCAAAATTTTCAAACCATATCTTCCCCACTCCCTTTCAAAAGTATCTTACCTTGAAAATCTCTCAGAGTCGCTCTCTTGTGATATTATAGAAGTCCATGGGTCATTTAAACCGTTAGTTATTGAGCTGATCTCAGATTTCGTGTCAATACCAATGTCTTGATTTAAATTTGAAGCATTACCTATAAAATTTAAATGCAACAAAATGATAAAATGACTGGCAAAGGACACTACATAATTCTTGAAAATAACGACAGCCTTTATACACGAGCAGGACACCCTCAAAAAAGCGCTTAGTTTTCGAGATACTGACCACGGAGAGGTGAATGGCTAATTTTATTCATACTTTATATTTTCGAGGGTGCTGAAAACGAAAATGAAGTTTATTTTGAATTTTATGTGGGGAATGTCAAAATCGCAATTTTAACCTAAAAATAAAAAAAATGAAATCACGTTTTTTGCGTTTACCTCGTTACAACTCTGTTCAATTTTAATATTTTTTTCTGAAATTTTTACAGTATATAGCTAACATTTATGAAGACAACGGTACCTGTTTCAAGCTTTTATTCTTATCCTGATAAAGGTTATGAATTTTTCAAAGGAAACGGTGCGGATTTGTGCATTGCAAAGTTGAATCGCTGCAAAGTTGTGTGACGAAATTTAAAATTTAGCTTCTTAATCACGTTTATGTTAAATTAGAGAGTACAAAGAAGTTTTCTGGTTAGGTTTAGATCAAAATGTTTTATAGAAAAAAATAGTGCAACTTTTAATGTCGACATTAGAAATCCCCAATATAACGCTTATTTTTCGAAATACTGACCATGGGTGGAGAATGGCTAATTTTGGTCTTAGATTATGTTTTTGACCGTGATGAAAACGAAAATGAAATTTATTTTAAATTTTAGGTGGGGGAATATTGTCAAAATTGCAATTGTATCCTAAAAATAAAAAAAAAATAATAAATTACGTTTTTATGCATTTAGCTCGATACAACTCTGGTCCGTTTTAATATTTTTTTTTCTAAAGTTTGTACACTATATATCGCTCACATTTTTGAAGACAATGGTTTCTGCTTTAAGCTTTTAGTCTTATTCTAGTAAAAGTTATGAATCTTTTAAAGTACAAGGAGCAGATTCGTGAACTTCAAAGTTTAATCGCAAAATTTGACTGACAAAATTTGAAATATAGATTTTAAATCAAATTAAAAAATAAAACATGAGTACAAAGAAGTTTTCTGGAAAGTTTTTAATCAAAATGTTTTATAGAAACAAATGGTGCAACGTTTAACATCTACGTTATAAATCCCCAAAATAACGCTAATTTTTCGAGATACTGATCATTGGTGGTGAATGGCTAATTTTGGTCTATGTTTTTGATGGTGCTGAAAACGAAAATCAAGTTTTTTTTGAATTTTAGGTAGGAGAAAATTGTCAAAATAGCAATTTTGCCCTAAAAATAAAAGAAAGTTAAACCACGTTTTTCTTAAAATAAAAAGTTGCACGATATTTTTTCAATAACACATCTAGACCTAAAACTCCCCATAAAACTTCTTTGAACTCTAGGGTTAAAATAAACGTAATCAAATACATAGGCGTAACCAGGGGGGGTTTTGGGGGTTGTAACATCCCCCCATTGGGATGTACTTTGAGCTCTATACGCTTAACACCATAGCCCTCTGGACCTTCCAGTAGTTGTAACCCCCCCCTTTCAGGTAGTTGTAACCCCCCCTTAGGATCATCCTGGTTACGCCTATGATCAAAGAGATAAATTTTAAATTTTGTTACTTAATTTTTGCGATTTAACTCTGCAATTCACGAATCTGCACATTTTATTTTTAAAAATTCATAACTTTTATAAAAAAAGACTGAAAGACTACAGTTACTTTCATAGTCTTCACAAAGGTAAGAAATATATGCCGTAGAAATTTTAGAAAAAAATATTAAAATGGAACAGAGTTGTAGCGAGTTAAACGTAAAAATTCGTGACTTCACTTTTTCATTTTTAGGTTAAAATTGCGATTTTGACAATGTTTCGTCACATAAAATTCAAAATAAACCTCGTTTTCATTGTCAGCACCATCGAAAACATAAAATAAGACCAGAATTAGCCATTCACCTCCCATGGTCAGTATCTCGAAAAATAAGCGTTATTTTGGGGATGTATGTATAACGTCTGTATTAACAGTTGCGCCATTTTTTTTCTATTAAACATTTGTAACTAACCCTTTCCAGAAAACTTCTTTGTACTCTACGTTTTAACATAAACGTGATTAATAAGATAAATTTTAAATTTTGCCTCTTAACTTTTGCGATTAAACTTTACAATTCACGAATCTGCACCTTGTACTTTAGACAAAAATATTAAAATCGACCAGAGTTGTAGCGAGTTAAACGCAAAAAAACGTGATTTCACTTTTTTTATTTTTATGGTAAAATTGCGATTTTGACAATATTCCCCCACCTAAAATTTAAAATAAATTTCATTTTCGTTTTCAGCACCGCCAAAAACATAATCTAAGACCAAAATTAGCCATTCACCGCCCATGGTCAGTATCTCGAAAAATCACCGTTATATTGGGGATTTCTAATGTCGATAATAAATGTTGCACTATTTTTTTTTTTCTATAAAACATTTTGAACTAAAATTTTCCAGAAAACTTCTTTGTACTCTCTATTTTAACATAAACGTAATTAAAAGGCTAAATTTTAAATTTCGTCACTTAACTTTTGCGATTAAACTTTGCAATGCATAAATCAGAACCTTTTCCTTTGAAAAATTCATAACATTTATCAGAATAAGAATTAAAGCTTAAAGCAGGTACCGTTGTCTTCAGAAATGTTAGAGCTATATACTGTAAAAATTTCAGAAAAAAATATAAAAATTGAACAGAGTTGTAGCGAGGTAAACGCAAAAAAACGTGATTTCTTTTTTTTATTTTTAGGTTAACATTGCGATTTTGACAATGTTCCCCCACATAAAATTCAATATAAACCACATTTTCGTTTTCAGCACCTTCAAAAATATAAAGTATGAATAAAATTAGCCATTTTATTCCTCCCGCTCGCCTATTACCTATCTAACATTTAACCAAAGTTTTAAGATTCTAAATCGTCTCTATTAAGCTTTGACTTCGGTAATCAGAAATAGGGTGAGTTCTTATTCTTTTGGCATCATAACCCTGGATGGGTCTTTGCCTTTCTGGCTATGTACTTCCATTCAGATTTCTCGTGTGCCCTTCTCCTTCATTGGCTTACATTCATAGATTTCAGGTCCTCTCTAACGTCATCCAACCATCTCGTTCTGGGCAACCATCTTGTCTCGGACATATCCCAGCCATAACAGTCTTTGACTTTTCACAGATCTTCCAATATCATACCCTTCATTTAATTCGTTAATTTCGTCATTTCTACTGATTCTCAACATTGACTACTATTATTGACAATAATACCATACAACTAGGCGAAGCAATAAAGCACTAAAATTGGCCTTACCTCCGAAAAAAAAACGACAAGACGGAGCTTAATAATTCTTTTTGCATTCGATTCGTGAATGTGCCAGGAAACTTTGTGACCCATAGCCATGATACAATATTGAAAAATTGCATACAAAAAATGCATTCCTAATAGTATGATAAGATTGATCCAAAAGATGGCATAACCCAGAAATCCAAAGTGAAAGTTCTCCTCCAACACCAAATTGTTCTATATGGTCCACATAATGTTCAGAGAAAAAAGTCACACCATTTTGAGCGTCGGGTTTGGGAGGGAGAGGGGGGAGAAATCGGTAAATTCGTAGTTTTTTGCGTTTTTCGTCAATATTTCTAAAACTATGCGGTTTAGCATGAACAACCTTTTATACAAAAAAGTTCTACATTAAATTTGAAATAAAAAAAGTTTTATGCATAATCCTTTTTAAATGAACGGTTCCAAAGTTACAGAGGTAGTATAGTATAATTGGTCCAAAAAAGGCCTAACCCAGACATCAAAAATAAAAGTTTTCCTCCAACACCAAATTGTTCTATATGGTCCACACATGGTTCTGTAAAAAGTTACACTATTTTGAGCATCCGGCTTGGGGGGGGGGGAGATGGGAGAGAAGTCGGTAAATTAGTAGTTTTTTTACGTTTTTCGTCAATATTTCTAAAACTATGCTTTAGCGTAAACAATATTCTATACAAAAATGTTCTACATAAAATTTAAAACAAAAAAGGTGCTTTACATAATTGTTATAAAATCAACGGTTCCAGAGTTACGGAGGGTGAAAAGTGGAGGTTTTCGATATTTTTATATTTTTTGGGCAATTGATGAGGATTTTGGGTGCTGAGGTTGACGTTTCTTCAAGTGGTTATCACTAGCATACCATCGGTCACTGAAATAGCAAATTTGATTTATAAAATCCAATCCTGTTAAATAAAATCAGTAGGAAATTGTCCAAAAAATAGAAAAAGTATCGAAAACCTCCACTTTTCACCCTCCGTAACTCTGGAACCGTTGATTTTATAACAATGATATATACAACCTTTTTTGTTTTAAATTTTATGTAGAACATTTTTGTATAGAAAATTGTTTACACTAAAGCATAGTTTTAGAAATATTGACGAAAAACGTAAAAAAACTACTAATTTACCTACTTCTCCCCCATCTCTCCCCCCCCCCAAACCGGACGCTCAAAATGGTAAAACTTTTTACTGAACAATATGTGGACCATATAGAACAATTTGGTGTTGGAGGAAAACTTTTACTGTGAATGTTTAGGTTAGGCCTTTTTTTGGACCAATTATACTATACTACCTCCGTAACTTTGAAACTGCTCATTTTAGAAGGATTATGCATAGGGCCTTTTTTATTTCAAATTTAATGTAGAAAATTTTTGTATAAAAGGTTGTTTATGCTAAATCGTATAGTTTTAGAAATATTTACGAAAAACGTAAAAAACTACGAATTTACCGATTTCTCCCCCCTCTCCCCCCCAAACCCGACGCTCAAAATGGTGTGACTTTTTTCTGAACATTATGTGGACCATATAGAACAATTTGGTGTTGGAGGATAACTTTCACTTTGGATGTCTGGGTTTCGTTCTAGTTATACCATACTATAAAGTGTATCTCGAACAGACAATAAAAAAAATTCAGAACTCGTCAATTATCGGCGGAAATGAGTTCAATTTTGTGACTCGGGGGGTTTTTGGGGTCGCTGAAGATGAATATGACGTCGTAAGTGATCTCCGGAGTACCTGGTGCCCAGGGTACCTACTGTTTACTTCGTCTTGTAGAGTTTTCGGCAAATGCAATAAAAAATTAGCCAGAAATCATTACTCGGAGGTTTTTGGGGTCGCTAACGACGAACATGACATCGGCAGTGATCTCCGGAGTACCTGATCCCCAGAGTACCTACTGTTTAGTAGGTACGCTGGTATTTTTACAGTAAATTTATTAAACAATTAGTCAAAAATTGTTACCCGGGGGTTTTTGGGGTCCTTAACGACGAATATGACATCGGAAGTGATCTCCGGAATGTCTGGTGCCCAGGGTACCTACTGTTTACCTCGTCTTAGGGAGTTTTCGACAAATTCATTAAAAAATTAGTCAAAAATTATTACTCGGGGATTTTTGGCTCGCTGACGACGAATATGACATTGGAAGTGATCTACGGAATACCTGGTACCCAGGGTACCTACTGTTAACCTCGTTTTCTGGAGTTTTCGGCAAATTCAATAAAAAATTAGTCAAAATTCATTATTCGGGGGATTTTTGGGTCTCTGACGACGAATATAACATCGGAAGTGATCTCCGGAGTACCTGGTGCCCAGGGTACCTACTGTTTACCTCGTCTTTTGGAGTTTTCGGCAAATTCATTAAAAAATTAGTCCAAAATCATTACCTAGTCACGAGATAAACAGTAGGTACCCTGAGCACCAGGTACTCCGGAGATTACTTCTGATGTCATATTCGTCGTCAGCGACCTCAAAAACCCCCTGAGTAATGATTTTTGACTAATTTTTTAATTAATTTGCCGAAAACTCCCGAATACGAGGTAAACAGTAGGTACCCTGGGTACCAGGTATTCCGTAGATCACTTCCGATGTCATATTCGTCCTTAGTGACCCCAAAAACCCCCCGAGTAATGATTTTTGACTAATTTTTTAATGAATTTTAATGACGAGGTAAACAGTAGGTACCCTGGCACCACGGACTACGGAGATCACTTACGACGTCATATTCGTTTTCAGCGACCCCAGAAACCCCCGGGTCACAAAATTGAACTCATTTCTGAATTTTTTTATTGTCTGTTTGTGATGCACTTTAAGAATGCATTTTTTGTATGCAGTTTTTCAATATTATATCATGGATAGGGGTCACAAAGTTTCCTGGCCCATTCACGAATCGAATGCAAAAATAATTATTAAGATCCGTCTTGTCGTTTTTTTTTCGGAGGTTCAGTGCTTTATTGCTTCGACTAAACAGACACTTACAAATATCTGGGACACGAGATCAAAATAAGCAGGGACAATCAAACACACGAAATACAGAGGCGAATAGACCCGACCTGGGCAGAATTTGGCAAACCCATATTCAAAAAAGTTCAATTCCCATGTGTCTCAAGCAAAAGGTTTATAACCAATGTGTTTTGCCTGTACAAACTTATGGAGCAGAGACTTTAACACTGACGCAAAAATTCGCGAATAAACAGAGTTACGCAACGAGCCATGGAACGTGGAATACTGAACGTGAGCCTTCGAGATCACATAACAAACCAACAAATCAGGCAAAGATCAGGAGTTCAAAACATCATCGAAAGAGCTACGACGCTTACCTAAGTGGAACTGGGCAGGGCACTTAGCCAGAACATAAGATGTGATGTTGAAAAAGTAACTATTCGTTACAAAGTACTCGTTACTTACGAATACCGAAAGTACAGATTACTATACAGAGAGGCAAATCGTTACTTTGATTACTCTGATAACTTCGTTACTTCGTACCAATCGTATCAGAGCGAGTAGGTACCTATTTGAATATTGTTTCTACAATCGGTTGATATCGGAATCGGACCGGTATTCCACGAGTGTTCGGTATCAGTACAGTTTACTAAAATTTTATCTATGAAGGGCGAAGGCTATGAAGAGTTTTACAGGATTACAGGGCGCTGAGAAGTAACTGAAACAGAGGGAGATGGGAGGTAAATCATTTAACAAAGCATGCAGCCTGATTAATAGATGTCTATACTATAAAATACGATATGTCGAGGTAGATAATTCACAGATGTTTGTTCCTTTAAAAATAAAAATGCAACACATTAGATTTTAATAATAAATACACACTATTCTTATCAGGCCTAGAAAAAAAAAATACCTAGCTTAGATTGACCGGAAAAAATGTAGAAATGATAATATTTCTAGACTGTGATCATCTGTTTTTATTAGACCAGGGCATTTAACACTAAAAACACAGGACTGAATCTATTTTTAAATATAGTAGGTACCTAGAGACTTGCAACTTTTTGCATTGTATTTAGGATTAGGATGACATCTGGAAAAAAGTCTACAATATAAAAATGGGTGGAAATGCATTAGTCGGATCGGGAAATGCAAGGGCCGGATTTTCTTATTTCGTGATATTTGTGGTCACTGAACACGAATATGCAATCAGAACCGACCTCCGAAGCACCTGGGTGCCCAGGGTTACTGATAAGATACAGCATCTAGAGTTTAGAGGGTTTATTTTTGCCACTTAATTGATGCAAACAGATTACTCGAGATTACTGATATTGTGGAACAGCAATGACAGAACAATTAACAACATTAATTAACAAAATTATAAAACACAATAAAATACCGGAAGAATGGAGAACAAGTGAACTAATTCTACTATTCAAAAAGGAGATAAAAGCAACCAGAAAACTAAAGAGGTATCAACTTGTTAAATACTACCCTCAAACTTACAACTAAATTTTTACAAGACCTAAGAATCAGAGGATAAGTGTAGCAGATGAACAACAGGGTTTTCGTAGTGGAAGATCGTGTAACGATGCAATATTCGTCATAAAGCAAATTACTTACAAATCACTAGAGTATAATAGACTAGCATTTCTATGTCTGTCTGACTTGAAGAAAGCATGTGACAGAGTAGAGTAAGACTCACAGATGTAATCCATCTTCTGTATAATTGAGAATTTCCCTTAGATATCATAAAAACTATTGAAAAAATCTACCATAACAACAAAATGAAAGTCAGAATAGATGGACAACTTACAGAATCTATAAATACAGGCAGCGGATTAAGACAGGGAGACTCATTGAGTCCTATGCTCTTCAATTTAATCGTGGATGAATGTTTATGTACTTTTGGATGCATTTTATACTTCAATTACGCATTTCCACCCATTTTTCTTTTTTTTTCCTCTGATTCTGGCCTTTGTTTAGAACTAGAACCTTTAGCCACGTAATTGTATAACTTATCGCTAACTCAGGTTTAATTTGTAGTGTGTGTGTTGAGTAAGTGTCTTGTTACTTTGCAAAGTCGACGTCATTGTCTTTGCAAAGAGACGCTAATTGTATCCGAACGTCTGCGGTCCCTCCGGTGAGTACCGATCCCACAAGGACAGAAACTATTTTCATTTATTAATTTATAATAAATGAAAAAATCTCTGACCCTGGCAAGATTCGAACTCACTACCATTCGGAACTTTCGATCCAAAGGTTAGGCGCTCTTACCACTGAGCCACAGAGGGGATCACCCATTTTTCTATTGAAAACTTTTTCCTGTTTCACTATTTCCCAAAAAATCATTTATTTTTCCTAAATGCCTTGGTCTATGTGTATTTTATTGTTATGATCCAAAAATCTAAAATAATATCTGCCCGGGCCAAAAAATTAGTAGAATTTATAAAAAAAATCGTTTTTAATTATTAATTAGTCTGGACAAAATTATGTCAGGCACCCTTGTTTTTAATAATTTTTAACATAATAGATTACATATCATTTAATTTTTATCCATTAAATAGATCGGTGAAGGTCGTTGTTATATCGGATCTTATACGAAATACTGAGAAATGCGATTCTCGATATGATTACCGGTACTCAAATACAAAAGCAATCATAGTAATCAAAATATCCTCCTAGTACAAAATATGTACTGAGAAATGCGATTCTCCATATGATTACCGGTTTTTTTTTTTGGAGGTCGTCTGACATATGTCTCCGATGGCACTGCAGCCTCATGGGCTTATTGTGCCAGCCATCCTACCTTTTATGTCACCCAATCCACAAGCTTGGTTCCACGTACCAAATTGTACATCCCTAGCATGGGTTGGGTGGCATATTCTGCTGGACTTAATTTTGGTTGTCCAAAAATAGCCTGCCTCTTGTGATCCAAAGCCTCACACTCGTACAGTACATGATATGCTGTTTCAGTTCCCCTATTGCACTATTGCCCTATTATCGGTACTCAAATACAAAAGTAACAAAAGTAATCAAAGTAACAAATACTGTAAATGATTATACAAAAATAACGATTTTTAACGATTACTCGAAAGTAACTATAATCAACATCACTAATAAGATGGACGGTGGACAAGAGGTATCATGGAATGGAGACCCAGTAACTATAATAGAAGTCGAGAACGACCATCGACTAGATGGACCGACAACATAAAAAGAGTAGTGGGAAACTGGTTCCAAGCGGTCCAGTGTAGAGAACACTGGAAGGAACTGAGGGAGGCCTATGTCCAGCATAGGCCGTGGACGCGATTGGTTTATTGATGATGATGACTGATTCTCAATGTGCTGTCTTCCTCTTGCACCGGGCCGTATACTTTTCTAAATATCTTTCTCTCGAATGTATTGAGTTGGGCTTCATCTTTTTTTAACATTTAGTCTGGGCAGATTTATCGGAGAATAGGCCATTTTTGGTAAAAGTTATTTACCAGCAATTTTATTGCTGGAATCGAATTTTATGATTGTATATATTAATAATATAGATATGCAAAGTCCGCACATAGTGTGCTACTTTTTTTATAAACAAAATGACGCCCGAAAATCGTGTTTTTTTCAATTTTTGCTCTATAACTCCAAAGATTTTAACATTACATCAAAAACACCCAAAAATTCACCGTAATTAAATTCTGCATAGAGACGTGTTTTTCCCGATTTACTTCAACGAAAATTTTCCCCGGAAAATGCGGGTTTTTTCCAACAAAATCTTTAATTTTCAACTAAAATTTTAGATAAGTAATTGTTTATCAATAATTAAATAACTTGGAAATATAAAAGCTCTTTTCGTATAGATTATAATTCCAGAAGTCGATGAAAATTGAATAAACAGTTTAGCAACAATTGAATTGTTAATTAAAAATTTACGGTCGCTATAATAACCACAATAATTATGATACATAAGAATAACTATGATTTTT
This sequence comes from Diabrotica virgifera virgifera, assembly GCF_917563875.1. NCBI lineage: Eukaryota > Metazoa > Arthropoda > Insecta > Coleoptera > Chrysomelidae > Diabrotica > Diabrotica virgifera. Next base: position 165,984,730 of record NC_065448.1, read on the forward strand.
GTATAAAAAGACACTGTACCTATCTACTGTACTTTACAGAATTGAAATTGGACTATTTAAGGCCTCAGGAATATTTTAAACTTGTAAACAATTTTTTGGCTTATAAACAAACAGAATATCTCGGGAAATATTAAATTAAATTAAATCATGAAAACGAAATTGGAAAAAAAGCATCAGGACGCTTCTTTAAAAGAAAAAACGTTTAATTTTGATGAGTTGTTCCTGAGATACAACCGGTCAAAGTTGACCGGAATTTACGGCAAAGATATAAAAAATAGGATCATAATTTTCGAACAATCACGTTTTTATTTCGGTCCTCTTCCTCCACAACAATTTTCATATCTTTAAAATATTCATAACATATATTATTATAATAAAAGCTACCGATATTACGAGTGAAAATTGCCAAAAATAGCAAAATTCCAATCAAAAATTAGGTCGGAGAAAATGTAATCGCAAAGTTTAAAATCGGTATAGCATCGAGCAATTTTCTTCATTCTTCTTTTGTTCCCAAGTAACTCGAGTAGAGCCATCTAACTATCGCATTATTAAATGTCAAAGTTGCTTTTGTTTTGTTATAATAAATTAATTTATTTATTATAACAAAATTTTTTAATTTGTTTAAATAAAGATTGTTTAAATAATTATAAAGCTTTCAAATGAGAATATCTGTGTTTTTAACGTTAAAAGGTACACTTGTAGTAAGTTTATCTAAAAAAAAAGTCTACAACTGGAAAAAATATGTAGTTTTCTTTTCTTATAAATAAATTAATCTATTGTAACAAAACAAAAGCAAGTGACATTTAATAATGCGTTAGTTAGATGGCTCTACTCGAGTTACTTGGGAACAAAAAAAGAATGAAGAAAATTGCTCCATGGAAGGCCGAGAAAATGCATTTTTTAACGCATACCGATTTTGAACTTTGAGATTACATTTTCTCCGACCTAATTTTTGATTGGAATTTTGCTATTTTTGGCAATTTTCACTCGTAATATCGATAGTTTTTTTTTATAATAATATATGTTATGAGTATTTTAAAGATATAAAAGTTGATGTGGAGAAAGAGGACAAAAGTAAAAAGGTGATGGTTCGAAAATTATGATCCTATTGTTTATATAATCTATACGAAAAGAGCTTTTATATTAAGAAGTTATTTAATTATTGATAAACAATTACTTATCTAAAATTTTAGTTGAAAATTAAAGATTTTGTTGGGAAAACCCGCATTTTCCGAAGAAAATTCCACACCTGTAATTTTGAACCAATCAAAATACGTTATTTTGACAGATCACCATGGCAACGGAGGTATTTTATCGGAAATTTTTTGCTCGTGGGGTACCCAACAGCGAATTATAGTGGAAATTTTTTGACGTTTACAATAACAGAACATTTTTGACAGACTGGTTTTTATTTGTTTACATAATTTAGTTTTGATTCATTTTCTATCACTTGTAGTTACTCAAAACTTATGTAAAATTGAAGAATATACTATTTTCTATCTTGAAATGGTATTCCCATGCAACTACAATGAGTAGAAATTACGAATTTGAAAGCCTAAATAATTGCTGACAAAGCTATGGCGCGCTATTAATCTGTTCATGCAGGTTTGGATTTTCAAATGCAAATTTGGTGTGGAATTTTCTTACCGAATACCACGCGAAGTCAAATTAATATCCGGAAATTTTTTTTTGATCATGAATATTTTTAGAAAATTTCCCTCGTCTGCGACTCGGGAAATTTTCAAAATATTCATGATCTCAAAAAAATTTCCGGAAATAATTTGACCTCTAGTGGTATTACTAGTGAAAATTTCCGTCGAAGTAAATCGGGAAAAACACGTCTCTATGCAGAATTTAATTACGGTGAATTTTTATTTGGGTGTTTTTGATGTTAAGTTAAAATCTTTGGAATTATCGAGCAAAAATTGAAAAAAACACGATTTTCGGGTGCCATTTTGTTGATAAAAAAAGTAGCACACTATCTGCGGACTTTGCATAACTATATTATTAATATATACAATCATAAGATTCGATTCCAGCAATAAAATTGCTGGTAAATAACTTCTCCTTGTATTTTGCTAATTAGCCCAGAGTAATTATCTAGGTTTCACAACCATAGGTTACTAGAGGTCTAATTAATGTTCTGTAGATAGTCATTTTGGTTCTTTTATCTAATAATTTCGATGTCATCAATCTTTTATTAGCATAGTATGTACGATTCCCGCTGGAAATAATTTCTTAATTTCTCTACTTACGAAATTCTGATTGATTTCTGTGCCCAGATATGAGAAGGTATCCACATGTTCGATGTTGTAGTTATCTCTTGCGATATTATTTTCATTGTCGGTGTTCTTTTGAAGGTCATGTACTTCGCTTTTGTTTCGTTTTTTGGTATTCTTGTTTCTTTGTTGGGTTTTTGAATCCTTCAACATTCCATTTTTTAATTCGTCTATTTGTCCCTTTTGTCACTGTCGCGATTTTCTGCCGCAATTTTGCCCCCACTACCCAAGTAGCACAATAAAAACATTTTAGTTTTATTTAAGGTTTATAAAGGTTTTATTGTGGTAAAAAAGAAGACAATGGTTTTAAAGTTACCTTGTAGATATACTGCCAGAACTTTAAAACTGTTAAGCATCTGTCACTAGTCTTAAAGTATCTAATAAGAGTATCAAATAAGACTAATTAATCTTAATAGATAACTTGTCTTATTGTGGTTTTAAAATGGTTTATTTTCAGTTCATTTTAAAACTAATCAGTTTTATGAAGAACTTCCGGACTGTTTGGTTTTATTAGATTCTATTTTGTGACCTTTTAGTTTTATTGCAGTTTTAAAGATTCTCCTAATATGACTAATAAAACCTATTATTAAAACTACTTGATCTCAAGACTATTATGTCAGTAAATCATATGCTTTAAAACTATTTTCTTAGTTTTCTTTAAAGTTGCTTTCTTAAAAGCAATTATTAGGCTATATTAAAACGAAACGCTATTAACTGAATCAATTTGGTTATCGTAAAGACAAAACTATGCTTCTTGTTAGAAACAATAAAACTAAACTCATCTCCTCTTCTTCATGTCCAAAATGGTCGGCCATTTGTTTTAGAGAGAAACAGTGGTATAGTGTGTTGTAAAAAGTGGAAGTACCGTTAGGATGGAAGAAATAAGTCGCAAGTACTTAAAATATAAAAGAACTGGTCATTTTAAAAGAAAAATACAACACACACACACAGCACTACGAGGCCTCGATTTTAGGTTAGATTCACATTAAAACCGAGTGGCATTATTGACAGCAGCATTAAAATTAAACAGTTTTAATTCCAAGGCAACCTTGTTTTTATGTAGGATATATGCTCTTGGAAAGGTATAAAATAAAACCATTTGATCTTAACAATTCTGTGTCGATAGACCAAATAGTTTTATTTGGATTTCGGCCATATTGCTTTCTGGAGATGTTGAAAGCCATGATAGATTACGATATAAGGCTTACATAAAAATTATAAATAAGCGACTTAAAGACATAAATTCGATTTATTTTAACATTAAAACATTAAAATTTTAGATAAAATTATTTTTCTTTCAAATTAATATTTTTCGGAATTAAACTTTTTTATTATTTTTATTTTTTATCGCCAAAAGTCAGAAATTTTAGGGCACGTGAGTTATTTAGACTATTTTTGTTAACATTATCAATAAATTTGGGGGCGCAAGTGTTTTTCTAGTTTGACAGTCCGAAATAACCAAGTATTTTTTATTATTTTATGGTTACAAATACGTATCTACCTATCAAAACATATGTAAAAATTTGTTGGCATATATAGAGTATATGGGTTTGAAGAATCATTTAATATGGTAAATTGTCTTTAAAAGTCTCCATTTAAGAAACCTTTTTAAGTTTGCTATAAAACTGCCTGCACTTAAAATGTCTTTTAACATGGTTTTAAAAGCAACTTCACAGCAGCTTTAAAACCAGTTGCTTAAGAAAACAATTTTTAAGAAGGTTTTTATTTTTGGTTTTATTGACCTCTTTCAGAGTGGGCCCTTTTATGCTGAAAGCGGTTTTATTGCAACCTTAAGGTTTACTTAAAAACCATACATATATACATACATAATCGAAAACCTCTTATACCCGTAGGTGTCGAGGTGACTTAAAACCAAATGGTTTTAATTTTAGTTTTATTCTACAGTTTTAAAGCATCCTTAAAATAGTTAATAAACCCGTTTGGTACTACTTGGTAGATAGTGATTTGAGTCAGAGTTCGCCTCGCGATACGTTCTGACATTAGTTATGTCTGTTGCTCATCTTTTTGAGGTGATGACGTGGTCAATTTTATTGGTATATTTTTTTTTCTGGAAAGTACTAAGTTTCAAAAGTTTAGGACGTTTAAAGCATCATAATCAAGAATAGTAATTGAAAATAAAATAATACACGAATATACTGAATACTGACCTTTATGCTTCCCCATAATTTCCTCCAATTCCCTCTTTTTACATTCCAATTCCGTCTGCAGAGCGATCTTCTGAGCAATACTAGACATATTCGCCTTATTCACTTGATTACCTCTTTCTCTGGAATTGGTGTTAATTTGTTTAGGTCTGCTATCACGACTAGTAACGTTCGGATTTCTGAACATGTTGCTGTCGTTGTGGATGCGAGATTTCAGTTTCGGTTTCTTGACGTCTTTTTCTCGGAATTGTTCTGCCGATGAACACAAGTAACAACTGGTTTTTCTGTCGTCGAACGGGTTGTTTGTGTTCTGGAGGATATTATCCGGCATTTTGACGACTTCGAGCATATCTTTCAATTTGTTTAGTTGTTCTTTCATGGCGCAAATTTTCTTGAATTGATTGTCTAAAAAAATAATAGAAAGATATCATAAAATATTAACTTTTCAAATGTTTATTTCGGAATCAAATTGAGTACATCTTAATCAACCACCGATTTCGAAGCAATATTAAAAATTTAAAAACTTACCCCAGCGCTGATATTAACTCAAATCAACAAAGCCAACTAAGCCTAATTTTTTGGCTGCATATGATTGACAAAAATAATAAAGAAAAATTCAAGAATACATTCACGACGAAATGTCGCGTGGCACCTAAAATATAGAGAGTCGGTTTTGAATCTTACCTGTGTCTTCATAGGTATCACCAAAGCTTTGTAACTGAGCAACTAATCTATCTATTTGGAATTTTCTATTCTGCAATTCTATCATTTTTTTATGGAGCTCGGCGTGTTCTAAAGCAAGTTCTGAGTCCGTACCATCCAGAGTTTCAAGCAAGCGTTCATTCTCATCATGACTGTTATGCATGCTAATGATGTGATTATGCAGGCTATCCACATTCGGCAAACCTTTGTCCTGGTTGGACAATGCGTGAGGATGTGGATGGATCTGCTTTTTTATTTCGCTTCTATCCTTTGATGACGTGTCGAATTCGATATAGTTTCTAATGTCCTTGTTGGATGGAGTGTGAACATCATTACAAACTAAACATTAAACACAACAAATTAGAAATGTAATAAACCACATTAAAAGTATAGTAACCAAAGCACATAGAAAAGTTTGACTATCTAAAACAGCTCGAGCAGAGGAAAAACAAATAATGCTAGAACAAGAAACACCAGAAATTACCACAAATGAAGATGTTAATATTATGTGTAAGTACATAGGAAGTTCGAAAAACACTTGAAAAGCTGAAGAACACAAAAGCTGCAGGTAAGGACGGAAAACCAAACGAATTACTGAAATATTGTGGAGCAGAAATGGCAGAACAATTAACAACATTAATTAACAAAATCATAAAATACAATAAAATATCGGAAGAATGAAAAATGAGCGAACTAATCCTACTATTCAAAAAAAAAGATACAAATCAGGCAGGAAACTACAAAGGTATCACCTTGTTAAATACCACTCTAAAACATATAAACTTAAATAGATGCATAGAAATCGGCCCACTTAAAAATTTTGTCATTTTTGATGTCTCATATTTCCTAAACCTGTTGGCCGATTTAAGTGATTTTTTGAACATATTATAGCCTGATTCTGTAACAATATCGCCGTAATAATATTGTTGCTAAACAGGTAAATTTTCATTGTATACCGGGTGTACCAATCAAACTGTGTTTTTTCTCAAAGTTCGCATCACCCTGTGGAATATTCTAGTATTTATAAAATACTTAAATTAAAACCCAACTATAGCCTCAGGTTTTCTTAAAATTTTGTTTTTTGATTCATTCGTTTACGTTGGATAATAAAAAAGTTAGGTACTTTAACAACTAGACATGTTCTTCATCAATACACAGTGTTTTTAAATAAGTCCGACACACTTTAAGGGATAATTCTGCATGAAAAAATAATGACAGTTGGCTTTATAAAAGTATGTCCGCAAATGTTTCGCTTCCGAGATACGGGATGTTGAATTTTTCCTTACAAACTGACGATTTATTTATTGCTTTAAAACCAGTTGAGATATGCAAATGAAATTTGGTAGGTTTTAAGAGATAGTTATTGCGGATTTTTTGACATAAAATTAAGAATTTTATATTCACCATTAGCGTGCATAAGGGTAATATGATCGGTCATATTACACGTATGCGCGCAATGGTGAATATTAGATTCTTAATTGTATGTCAAAAAAAAAATGTGTGTGTACTTTGTACGCACATAAGAAGTTATACTTCTATATATGATTTCAACAAAATCAATATATCTACTTTAAACAGTTTTTTTGTATTGTATTTAAATATTAAATTAATTTTAGAAAGAACTAAAAGAATACCAAAAATAAAAAAAAAAAAGAATATGCATTGTCCGGGATTCGAACGTGGGACCTCTCGATCTCTAGGCGAATGCTCTATAGACGAGGTACCGAGGTTACCCTTACGGACGACTATTTCTCGGTCATAATAATGACAATCGCGGTGACAAATAGATAATTGAATAAACATTTTCAATAATATTTATTACCCTACTCCCAAAAGACACAAACATTATAATAAATATATTTACTAAAAACACTAATACATATATTCTTTTCACGCACACCTTAGTTGCGCTATATAATTTAAAATATTTAGCGACTGTCACCATACTCTCGTTGTGCGCATGCGCCAGGAATGTTAAAATTTCACCCTCAATCGCGCCTAAAGAAGTATAACTTCAAAAATGTGCAATAACTACGTCTTAAAACACACCAAATTTCATTTGCATATCTCAACTGCTATTAAAGCAATAAATAAATCGTCAGTTTGTAAGAAAAAATTCAACATCCCGTATCTAGGAAACGAAAAATTTGCGGACATACTTTTATAAAGCCAAGTGTCATTATTTTTTCATGCAGCATTACCCCTTAAAGTTTGTCGCACTTATTTAGAAACACCGTGTATTGATGAAGAACATGTCTAGTTGTTAAAGTACCTAACTTTTTTATTATCCAACATAAATGAATGAATCAAAAAACAGAATGTTAAGAAACCCTAAGGCTATAGTTGGGTTTTAATTTCATTGTTTTATAAATGCTAGCATATTCCACGGGGTGATGCGAACTTTGAGAAAAACACAGTTTGATTGGTACATCCGGTAGACAATAAAAATTTACCTGTTTAGCAACAATATTATTACAGTGGTATTGTTAAAGAACCAGGCTATAACATTTTAAAAAATCACTTAAATCGGCCAACAGCTTTAGGAAATATGAGACATCAAAAATGACCAAATTTTTAAGTGGGCCGATTTCTATACATGTAAGTTTAGGTATTATAACTAAAATTGTACAAGAACGAAGATAAGTTTAGCAGATGAATAACAGGGTTTTCGTACTGGAAGATTGTGTACAGATGCAATATTCATCATAAAGCAAATTACTGAGAAATTACTAGAGTATAATAGACCAGAATTTCTGTGTCTGATTGACTTGAAGAAAGCATTTGACAAAGAAGACTCAAAGATGTAATCCATCTCCTGTATAATAGAGAAGTTCTCCTAAACATCATCAAAACTATTGAAAAGATCTACCAAAATAACAAAATGGAAGTCGGAATAGATGGACAACTTATAGAAACTATAGACATAGGCAGCGGAATAAGACAGGAGACTCATTAAGTACTATGCTCTTCAGTTAAATCATGGATGAAATCATCAAAAGCGTCAACAAACTAAGAGGATATAGAATGGGAAACAAAGAAGTAAAAATACTCTGTTTCGCAGACGACGCAATATTGATAGCCTAATATGAAGATAGTCTGCAACGATTAGTCCACAGATTTAACATAAGAGCAAAAGAATTCAATATGACAATTTCATCTTAGAAAACTAAAACAATAGAAATCAGTAAAGAACCAATCCGATGCAAAATAGAAATTGATGGTATCAGTATTGAACAAGTAATGGAAATAAAATACCTTGTTACCTGAATTATACTGTCAAGCTACGGAGACTTGGACAAAGAAGTGATAAATCAAGTACGGAAAGCAAATAGATTGGCAGGATGCCTTAATAACACTATATGGCGAAACCGACATTTTAACACTGAGATGAAGTCCAGAATTAATAATCATAGTGCATCAAAAACAGGACCCGATACAGCCACAACACAAAGACTACTGAAAACGGCAGAGATGAGAGTACCAAGAAGAATTATAGGAAATTCGCTGAGAGATCGACAGAGCAGTGAAGACATTAGTAGACAATGTATAATGTATACAGTGTATAAATTAATGGACGCTGAATACCTAGACAAAAAGAATGGAATAACCACATAAGCAGAATGAGGGAGAAACGTATGGTCAAAATACCAAGAGATAAATCACAGTAGAAGTATCGGCCGACCGCGCAAAAATGGAGTGACAACCTTCGGCCTATTTCATATTTTACGACTTCGGTCGTCACGACAAACAGTCATAACGACAGTTAGTCGTACATTCCATTAGTCCAATACAGCAATGTACGGAGCCTTTCACACAGGACGACCACAACTAACTGTCGTGCCGTTGCTCGAGTGAATCCAGTGGCACGTACATATTGGCAGACAATATAGATGGGGAATTTTTAATTGCACTGGTACAAGTAGACCAGTGTTGTGGGACAAAACTTTGGATGTGTAAAAAGACAGAAATGCGACAAGGAATGCATGGCGTGAAGTTTTGAGTGGAGGTTAACCCTGATTTTGAAAACTTAGAGGACCAGGAGAAAACTAAGTTTGGTAAGTTGTACTTACTTTATTTTACATTTAAAGTATACTCGTAGATTACAAACTTGAATTTTTTGGCCCATTAATTTCCAACGTTATGTAAACGCAACATTTTTAATTGTATTATTTTTAATGTATCACTACGTGAATAACATTTTTATTGCTATATTTTATTTAAAACAGAACAAAAAGTACAAATCTAATAAAATATTTTGAAATAATTATGGCATGTAATGTAATACGCCTAAAGATAAAGACAAGAAGAAGAAGAATAAGTATTTTGATAACGATTTCCGAAGTAGAAATCGAAACGTCAAATAAACTTAATCATAAAATAAAATTGTGGCTTATTCCCAACTAAAACTTCAGAACAATTATTATATTTTATGTTATTTAATTACAAAAGATTATAATTAGGATTTTTAGTAAAAATGCTTATTATAAAGATATGTTGCTTATCTTTGTTTATTTTACTTCTTATGATAAACTATAGTGAAATTTCATGTTGCTTCCTGTCTTAAGCAAAATTCTATGAAGTATACAGAGCTATAATAAAACTCTAATAATTCAATAAATCATAAAAATTTTAATCCCTTAGGCTTAGGAAATAAGCGGGGAAACCCATCGTTATACCTGCCATGTAATAAACTAATATTTGTCTGCAGAAAGCCCAAATTTTTTACATTGTTGTAAAATAGTACCGGCACATTTGTCTAAATTTAAATACGCACCAATCACATCTGCAGATGTTCAAAGAAGTTTTTCTGCGTATAAATAATACAAGAATAAAAAACCGCTAAACGCCGTAAAAATGAGTGGCGCATAAAATATTCCAGCTACAAAAGATCTGATATGAATATTACGTGGCGCGAAAATGGATTTTCATTTGATGCAAAACAAAATTCTAGTTTTATTTTAAAAGATTTTTCCATAATATTTGCTAAATTTGAAGTAAACGCGCCACAAAAGAGTAACTTTGATACAGTTTGAATTTTGAAACTCTTTTGTGGCGCGTTTACTTCAAATTTAGCAAATATTATGGAAAAATCTTTTAAAATAAAACTAGAATTTTGTTTTGCATCAAATGAAAATCCATTTTCGCGCCACGTAATATTCATATCAGATCTTTTGTAGCTGGAATATTTTATGCGCCACTCATTTTTACGGCGTTTAGCGGTTTTTTATTCTTGTATCAGGAGTTTTTCGAAGTTATTTATAAATTAAATGTATGAAGTTGAATGCAATGTTCCTCTATTACACGTCAAGCTTTATAAATGGTCACCTTTGTTGCATTATCTCCCAAATGATCTAGTGTCCATCGAATGTACACTAGATTTTTTTTTATTCGAAATAGATTGAAAAAAAATTGAGATGGCCGGTAAATGAAGTCGGATTGCCCGTTGCCAGATCAAATTTAGCGTCGTAACCACTACAACTACATAAACCATTTCGGGAATAATCGTAAATTGGATTATACTTTTGTAGCTTAAAAACTTCTAAACGGCTTAACCGATTTTGATCAGTAAACATGAGTTTGAAACGTATTGACCAGTAGTATCTGATGGATCTAAGGTCAAGTATGAAAATTGAAGCTACTACAGGAATTATTGAGCTTGAGAAACCGTTTTTCCCACAGGAAATAGATTTTATCATACTTATGAAGCCTATAACCTAAAAAATTCAAATTTTCCGGGATATGAGGTATACACCGTTAAATTCGTCTGGTGTACTTCTATAAACGCTAAGTTATTGGCGCAATTTGTAGGTTGAAATGTTGAGTAATTGTCGAAAAACCAAAATTTTCAAAGTTTAGTTTTTCAGTTTTTCGGCTATACTGAGCCGTGTGTAGGTCTGATTCTGACGGCTTATACACCATTTGAAAGCTTAAGTCAACACTATTAATTTGATGTATTTGCGGTTCTCCTGGCTCTTCTTGATCCGAATATATATACCCCCAAAACATATGCCGTTTTGTACCTACCAAGTCCTATAGCTGGCTTATGGGTGGTCAAAAGTCACAAACTACACCGGTTCTAAATCGGCCCTGACCCCCTCTTCAAACACAGAGGAAAAATATCAAATCGGTTTAACTTTCAAACACACATACATATATATCCACAAACATTTTCCCTTTTTTAAATAAAAATTAAGTCACATTTCTAAGCTCTATAACTTTTGAATGGTATAACCGATTTTCAAAATTAGACATGCGTTGGAAAGGTAATGATCAGTACTGTTAGAAGCCGCAAAGGTCGGACTTAAATTTTTGAAGTTTTTGGGAGTTTTGGGGGCCAGAACGAAAAACAGACCTAAATAGGAAGGGCCGTAAAATCGACACCCTTGGACCAAAATGGATGGTTGACATATGAATGGGTGAGTCTTTTTCTGAACTTGAAGATGGGAGTTGGCACAATTTTCAATTCAGTCAGATTTAGAAAATTGAAAATTTCGTGTATATAATAGTGTCGCGTGTAGGGGGGCGTATTTCTGCGCCACTGGCGAGAACTGCCGTTCTCTGGTAATTTTTTCGATATAAAACTAACAGCTTCGATAACCAATAAATCGAAAACTATTAATTTTATCAAAAAAATGTATAATGAACATTTTTTGCTTATAATTAATATTTTTACCAGCATTTGCGGTCAAAATATAATAAAAAATTTCCACCCTCGAGATGAGGTGGCAACAACCCCATGGTAAAAGCGTCTTTCGGCATCATATAGATTTTGATCCTTGGACTATCCACTACTTATTGTCAAATTTTCAAGCAAATCTATCCATTCTGTAAAAATTGCGAAGTGAAAAATTTCAGTTCCTGGACTAATTATACTTTTGGAGCTCTATAACTTCTGAACGGTTTACCTGATGTTGATCACTAAACATGAATTTGAAACGTATTGACAAGTAGTATCTGACCAGCATCCAAGATCGAGTATGATAACTGAACGTATTACAGGAATTATTGAGCTTGAAAAACCGTTTTTCCCGTAAGAAATAGATTTGATTATACTTATGAAGCCTATAACTTAAAAATTCGAATTTTCCCAGATATGAGGTATACACCGTTAGACGCGTCCTGAGTCCTTCTACAAACGCTCAGTTATTGGTGCAATTCGTAGGTTGAAATTTTGAGTAATTGTCGAAAAACCAAAATTTTCAAAGTTTAATTTTTCAGTTTTTTGGCTATGGCGAGCAGTGTGTATGTCTCAGCTTGATCGCTTAGGCGCCACTTGAAAGCTTAACTCAACCCTATTGATTTGGTGTATTTGCGGTTTTCCTGTCTTTCCTTGAACCTAAGATATATACCTCCAAAAAATATGCTATTTTGTATCTACCTAGTCCTCTAGCTGGCTTACGGGTAGTCAGAAGTCAAAAATTAGACCGGTTCTGAATCGGCCCTCACACCTTCTTGAAACACAGAAAAAAAAATTCAGATCGGTGTAACTTTTCCACACACATACATACATACATACATAAATATCCACAAACATTTTCCATTTTTTAAATAAAAATTGAGTCATATTTCTGAGCTCGATAACTTTTGAATGGTATAACCGATTTTCAAAATTAAACATGCGTTGGAAAGGTAATGATCTGTGCTATCAGAAGCCGCAAAGGTCGGGCTTAAATTTTTGAAATTTTTGGGAGTTTTGGGGACGAGAACGAAAAACAGGCTTTAAATGGGAAGGGCCGTAAAATCCACACCCTTGGACCAAAATGGAGAGGTAACATATGGATGGACGAGTCTTTTCCTAAACTTTAAGATGGGATTTGGCCCAATTTTCAATTCAGTCAGGTTTAGAAAATCGAAAATTTCGTGTATATATAGTGTCGCTTGTAGGGGTGTTGTGCGCCACTGGTGAGAACTGTCGTTCTCTGTGGATATTATGTATAAATAATATATTATGTATAAATAATAAATTTTGCCCGATTCATTCTACGACCTGTGCTCTCTACGACAATAAGATGAATACTGTCGTAAAGTGTGAAAGTCCGATAAGCACGACAAACCATCGTACGACCGTTTGTCGTGACGACCAAAGTCGTAAAGTATGAAATAGGCCTTCCATAGAGGTATCAATCCGCTAATGGACAAGCAGAATTGCTTATAAAGAGGAGGAAGAAGAGGAAAAGTATAGTATAGTCATATAATCAAACGAATATAACATTTTAGATAAAAGCAAAGAGAATGAAATGATGAATGAAACATTGACCTCAAAAAGGAAGTTGTTACAGTAACGCACATAAAATTCTCGCAAGTTTTGTGCACTGTTTCTTGGTATAATAATTAGTTTTTCTTTACTTAACGACATAATATAATATCTACTAATACCTTCTAATAATAAATTGCTTTGATTGTGTCCTGGAGAACATCGTTTGTTTTCAGATTTTCTTCGTAGTGGATACCCCATTTGCTGACAATCTTTTAAAAACCCTAAATTGTAGCCTACATTCTCTAAGTTAACATTCTCTTCATTTTTCCTACTGGTGAATGCATTTTCTGCAGGAAAATCGTCTATTCTACTTGAAATCTAAAAAAAAAAAGATTTGAAACGAATCTTTTGATTCCACCAGGAAAATTACTACTATCTGTATTTGTATGTATAAAATCTGTATTTCTCTATGTCACGCCATATCTTGAGAACGACTTTACCGATTTCTTCAATTTTTTTTTAAAGTTTTATAATACGGTGTTGAAGATTTACAGAAAAAAAAATTTAAGAATATTGCACAAAAATTCAAAAATTTCAGAATGTAAAATGTGATTTACACTTACACAAACGACTACTCTGGACTACCTTATATTTTTGTTAGAAAAATTTTTCTTTGTCAAGTGTTATCTTCATTCCAGGTTAGCAATCATCTGCTTTTCGAAGCAACTACTTTAAAGTGTTGTTTAAAGTTGCAACATGTCTGATTTGTCTGATTCCCACACTACTTCTGGCCCTCTATTTAGCTTGTATGTATTAGGACCCTGAAGATACCATATTTTAACCCAAGCATTATACGTTCAAGATATTGCAGTTTTCTTTAATTGTTGTGTTTTGTCTTCACCCAATTTTGAAAAAAATGTGAAAACTTTTAATTATCCACGTCTGTCTGTCTGTGAACACAACTCCTCCGTCATTATACTAGTTAGAATGACAAGTGAGGTGTCAAATGAAAGCTTATAATCCAAGGATGGTACTCAAGGTGAGAAATTTGACCTAGACTGTCTGTCCGTCCGACCGCGAATATAACTCATCCGTCATTATCCCAGGTAGAATGACAAATGAAAGCTTATAATCCAAGAATGGCACTAAATGTGATACATTTGACCTAGGGTGTCTGTCCATCTGTCCATCCGACCGCGAATATAACTCCCCCGTCACTATACCAGGTGGAATGACAAATGAGGTGTCAAATGAAAGCTTATAATCCAAGGATGGTACTAAAGGTGAGAAATTTAACCTAGGCTGTCTGTCCGTCCTACCGCGAATATTACTCCTCCGTCATTATACCAGGTAGAATGACAAATGAGGTGTCAAATGAAAGCTTATAATCCAAAGATGGTACTAAATATAATAAATTTGACCTAGGCTGTCCGTCCGACCGCGAATATAACTCCTCCGGCACTCTACCCGGTAGAATGTCAAATGAGGTGTCGAATGAAAGCTTATATCTCAAGGATGGTATTAAAGATAAGAAATTTGACGTCGGACTTCCGGTTTTAGAGTTGCAACCGTAAGTACTGTTTTAAAGTCACCAAAATAGTATAAGCGATATATCATTTGACGTGCCTTAGCAAGATGAAAACAAATAGAAAATTTTGGTTTTTATATCACTTCCGGTTAAAAAGTTCTAACCAAGTGCCAATATATTCGCAGAAATAGTACATGTAACACATAAATCGGAGCGTATTGAAAAGTTGAGTTTAAATCTTTAGTTCCGGTTTTGAAGTAATTTCTGTTTACACAATGATCACCCAAAGTTTAGTAACAATGCCTCAAAATCATTAGTAAAATCGTATATCAATCGACGCAAAGTTACACGAAGAGTTGAAATATCGACTTCCAGTTCTACTTTCGATTACTCTGGGTGAAAACCTAGGACTTACGAAGTCCAATTACTTGTTCAACTTTCGATTTGTTTGTTCGTTTTTCTTAATACTTCGTAATGTTGGTAAATTATTATTCTAAATGGGAAACAAGCCACAATTTAACTTAAAAAATGATTTTACTGACGTTTCAACTTCCAACTCGGACATAGTTATCAAAATACAAAATATTACTTAAATTGTCGCTTATTTCCCATTTAGAATAATAAATTACATAAATGTCACAAAGAAATAGCTTCAGAACAATAGTAATGTTTGTAATATCAACTCACAATCTTTAGAAAGGAGTTAAGTCTTCTTGTCACCTATTGATTCTAATGAAGGTAAAGGGCAGGTAAGGAGATTTTTTTTTATTTTTTTTTATTCCTTTTTATTACAAGAATGATAATCTATTGCAGTTTTCAGAAAACAGAAATTTTCGAGTAAAAGTAGCTACAGCTTTGATATTACAATAATAATTATATCACTATTTATATAATACTGTGTAAATTTACAAATAACAAAAACAACTACAGTATCAAAAAAATTAATCCTAATTCTAGATTAATCTATAAAATAACTAAAACATAGTAATTTCTTACCTGATCATCTGTTTTCTTCATACTAGCCATTAACGAATTTGTTACTTTCAAGTATTCATGGATTTGGTTCAACTTATCCTCTATTTGCTTCTTGTTTGGACATTTTGTTATGTTGTCACATTTTAAAGTAGCACTGGAAGCATTTCTTTGAGATGTTGGAGAACTGGGATTGGATGATCCTATAAAAACAAAACTACAATTCAAGTAACAGCAAAGATATTGAAGTTTAAAAAGTTAAGAATATCTAGAACGAATATAGTTGGATCAAATAATAAATATACAAAATTAATTATAGACAAAATCTATATGAAAGTACCTAAAAGCAGGTTTCTTAAAATGTAATATCAAGTAACGAACAGGGCAATGAAAGTACTGGGATTTATACAAGGCACATCTCTGGACCTCTGAGGTAAACTACATTATGTCGACATGGTGTTGTTTTGAATAAGTTCCTTTAGTACACTTATTTTATTAGTTGGATTATACAAATTTGGTTCTACAATTATCATTAAAATATGGTCACATTGTTTTTCCAATAATTATGGGATATATCAGATTTTTATAACATTCAATGACATAGTGTAGTTTACCTCCAATGTCCTGATCTGTCTTTGTTCACATTTAAAAGACTTTATTGTGGTCTCGTTAGGCCCATTCTAGGGTATGGATCAGTTGTATGGTCCCACCATACAACTGCTACCTTGAACATATTGATAGGGTCCAAAATAAATTTCTTTTAAGAGTGAATACTGGAGAGTGGAATATGATTATCAGTGGGTAAGAGACAGTCATGATTTTCCAGCACTCTAGTCAAGGAGAACATTGTTAAAATTATGTTTCCCGGACAAAGTCATTAATACTATGCTATTATATCGACGGTTGAAAGGTAAAAGGTTGTAACCCATAAATCAACTTTTTTCAGGAGTTAGGAAACAAATTCCATTTAAGTATCTTGATGAGGAATTAACCTAATAATTTTTTTCATTAATTTATAGATCAATTACTGATTAATGAAAAAAAAATATAAACTTAATTCCTCATAAAATTACTTAATTGGAACGTTTTTTCTACTTCCTGAATAAACTTGATTTGTGGGTTACAACCTTTTATCTTTCAACCGTTGATATATTGTAGTCAATTTTTATCACTTGTCAGTCTTAAAGTACCTAGTAGAAACAACAGACAATCAGAAATCTCTTCAGTGTCATTTCACCACATTAATTATGGTATCAATGAACTGACTACATGATTGGTCCACAGTGCTAATAGCCTGCCAAGACAAATAAATATTTTTGACACCAAAATTAGTTCATTTAAAAAACAAATAAAAAGTAGGTATCTTAAAATAAGTGATCTCTTTTACACGATAATCCTAGTCTGTTCTTGCTACCTGTATTAAAGTTTGTTATAGTTTATTATTTTGGGATATTTTTGATATTTTAAACATTTGTTGTTGTTACAGTGTAATTTTGTTAAAACTTTTGTAAATGGATGCAGTTAATAAATAAAATAAGTAAATAACCATAAAACAAAGTAAGTTATCAATCGATGTAGCACAGAAAACGACAATAAATATCGTTCCCGTACCACCAGATTGACAACAGGTGAAATACTTTCTTTGGTTGCAACCTCCCGAGATTTTTAAAAATTATAAATCATACAGGATACCGAGGAAATTAAAATGAGAGAATTTTAAATAATTCACAACCCATCTGCTCAGCGTGGTAAAAGTTCCAACAAGAAAGATTCCTTAGTACTCAACAAAAGAGTAAATGAATTAAAATGTATAACATTTTCAATTTCTTTGCAACACGAAAATGCAGCAGCTGCATAATACTCTGGTTAAATCGATCCTGCACTCTCCTATTTAACCAGAGTATTATGCAGCTGCTGCATTTTCGTGTTGCAAAGAAATTGAAGATGTTTATACATTTTAATTCATTTACTCTTTTGTTGAGTACTAAGGAATCTTTCTTGTTGGAACTTTTACCACGCTGAGCAGTTGGGTTGTGAATTATTTAAAATTCTCTCATCTTAAAATAAAAATGTATACAATTTTTATTCAGTTGCAATGCGAAGGCAAAATAATCTTACTTTTCAATTAGAATACGGAGTGCAGTCCAGTCCTTTGAACCGCGATTTTCGGCTCTTATTGGAGCCTTCATCGGAAAGGACGTAGGCACTGTTCTCCATATTTTAACTGATTCGTATCGAGAGGTTTTCCCACCCATTGCAACTGAAGTGATGATAGTAGGTGGCTAGCGCCATCTGGCATTGAAAGACGAAATAGTTTTCAATCCTAATAGTAAATTACTAATATTGAAAATATTAAAAATATTACTAAAAGATTTTTAAATTGAAAACTTATTGGTACACTTTCCTGGTGACACCTCCAAGACTTCTACAATTTGCAAGTCAAATGGATGCTGCAGTGAAGACGAGAGGGAAGGAATTCTAAACTATGCAATTCACATCCCCCGTCTGCAGCTGGTAAAGTTCCAACGGAAAAATGCACCTAGTTACTCTACGGAGTAATACGACTATAAAATAAAAATGTATACCATTTTTATTCAGTTGCAATGCGAAGGCAAAACAATCTTACTTTTCAATTAGAATAAGGAGTGCAGTCCAGTCCCTTGAACCGCGATTTTCGGCTCTTATTGGAGCCTTCATCGGAAAGGACGTAGGCACTGTTCTCCATATTTTAACTGATTCGTATCGAGAGGTTTTCCCACCCATTGCAACTGAAGTGATGATAGTAGGTGGCTAGCGCCATCTGTCATTGAAAGACGAAATAGTTTTCAATCCTAATAGTAAATTATTAATATTGAAAATATTAAAAATATTACTAAACGATTTTTAAATTGAAAACTTATTGGTACACTTTCCTGGTGACACCTCCAAGACTTCTACAATTTGCAAGTCAAATGGATGCTGCAGTGAAGACGAGAGGGAAGGAATTCTAAACTATGCAATTCACATCCCCCGTCTGCAGCTGGTAAAGTTCGGAAAACGGAAAAATGCAGCATCCATTTGACTTGCAAATTGTAGAAGTCTTGGAGGTGTCACCAGGAAAGTGTACCAATAAGTTTTCAATTTAAAAATCTTTTAGTAATATTTTTAATATTTTCAATATTAATAATTTACTATTAGGATTGAAAAGTATTTCGTCTTTCAATGCCAGATGGCACTAGCCACCTACTATCATCACTTCAGTTGCAATGAGTGGGAAAACCTCTCGATACGAATCAGTTAAAATATGGAGAACAGTGCCTACGTCCTTTCCGATGAAGGCTCCAATAAGAGCCGAAAATCGCGATTCAAGGGACTAGACTGCACTCCGTATTCTAATTGAAAAGTAAGATTGTTTTGCCTTAGCATTGCAACTGAATAAAAATGGTATACATTTTTATTTTATAGTCGTATTACTCCGTAGAGTAACTAGGTGCATTTTTCCGTTGGAACTTTACCAGCTGCAGACGGGGGATGTGAATTGCATAGTTTAGAATTCCTTCCCTCTCGTCTTCACTGCAGCATCCATTTGACTTGCAAATTGTAGAAGTCTTGGAGGTGTCACCAGGAAAGTGTACCAATAAGTTTTCAATTTAAAAATCTTTTAGTAATATTTTTAATATTTTCAATATTAATAATTTACTATTAGGATTGAAAACTATTTCGTCTCTCTCATCTTAATTTCCTCGGCATCCTGTATGATTTATAATTTTTGAAAATCTCGAGAGGTTGTAACCAAAGAAAGTATTCCACCTGTTGTCAATCTGGTGGTATGGGAACGATATTTATTGTCGTTTTCTGTGCTACTTCGATTGATAACTTATTTTGTTTTTCGGTAGATGACTCTAGTACTCTAGTACATCCGTGACATTTCGTTCTTTGCAATTCGGAAAGGCCCAAAGTATGATGCCTGGGGAAATCGGAGAGAAGAGGATATTGGACTACTGATGAGGAGGAAAAACCTCCGAAACCGGTATAGACTCTTCCTGCACTCTCCGATTTAACCAGAGTATTATGCAGCTGCTGCATTTTCGTGTTGCAAAGAAATTGAAAATGTTTATACATTTTAAATAACCATACTTACCAATAGAATTTAGAGCTGAATAACCAATTTGAGTGGCAAAATTCTGATTTTCCAGTGTAGATTCCACAATTAAATCTTTAATTTTATTACTTCTTCTAGGATTTTTAACTTCATTGGAAGAATCGCGAGATGGATAACAATCACTGGACTACAAATTAAACAAACTAGAGACTTGCAAAAATACTTAAAAACACCATTAAATAAATTGGAAAAGACTAACAAAATGAAGGTTACGGCAAGAATATATGAGTTAAAATACTTATGTGTGGTTGGTCTGTCTCACTAGCAGGACAAGTGCCCCTTTTTTTCGATCAGGGAAATCTACATTCCCTTAAAGTGAATCTACTAACATCGACCTAGGGTCATTTCAATTTTATAATTTAATATTATAAACATGTGAAGTAAAGGTTTTATTAACCAAAATGTGGGCTAGTTTCAACTAGCGATGATGGTCTGACTGGACCGAAAACATTTTGGAGAATTGTAACTCATTTGGATGAATTTAAAATTTTTTTAAATAAATTGTGCCTACTAATAAAATGGGAGAGGGATAATTGAAAGGGTCCGCTGAATAACGTTGTAAGCACCACATCACTTGTTTTTAAGAAATCGAAAGAGAAGTTTTAAAATTATAACAATGGCAAACTTAAGCATTTTAAGAGTTAGTGATAAAGTTTGTAAATAAAAATTATAAACTGTATTATTCACCCTTAAAATGTATAAACTCACCATTATCACAATATTAAAACTTTTTCTTCAACTACTCAAAAACGAACAATGTGGCACTTACGTTATTCGGCGGACCCAGTCAATTGATATACGGATACGAGACCCTTTCCATATCAGTTGGCCCAAAGTAGATTTAAAAGAAAATCAAATTTTATAGAACAAAAACAAAAGTCCAGCATACTTAAACTTTGAAAGTTTTAATTCATCGATAACTTTTTTATTTACAGAAATATACAAAATATGTTTTAAATTAATAAGAACGATTTATTAAACAGAATAATACTAAATTAAAAAAAAAGCAAAAAATATCTAATTTTAACAAAACAAATGTGGAAGTTTACAACTAAGTGACATCTTTTTTATTTTTAATTAGATTCAAAATTGTTCGAGACATAGTTTTTATAAAGTTCTGACAACACTCTGGTGTAAATGGATCCCATATTTTTTGCAAGTTTTGCTTCAATTCTTTGACGGATCTAGCAGGATGTTTCCTCAATGTTGTTTTTATTTCGCGTAAAAAAGAGGCGCAAAAGTTTTTTCTCGGGGACAAGTCGGGACTGTTAGAAACGTATTCCAGAAGTAGTATACCGTGGTCACCAATCCAGTTTAAACTCTTTTTTGAGGTATGGCAACCTACGCCATCTCGTTGGAAGACAAAATCTTTCGCTAATTTAAACTTATTGAAACGACTTTGTTCCACAATCGGTAAGAAATTATTAAAACCTTCAAATAATATTTGCCTGTATTTAAGACTCCATCGATAAAATTCAATTTTTCCAAACTATTCGATGACATGCTGCCTCAGACCATGATAAACGTAGGAAACTTGACTTTTCTGTTGAAACATTAAGCTGAAAAGCTTTACTTTTCCTGCGACTCCAACACAAACTCGACTCCAACACAACCTTCAAATCTGGATTCATCACTCCATTGTATTGTATCCCTTAGTGAATTTGTCCAACTTCAATGCTCTTTTGACCATTTTAACTTATTTTTCTTGTGTTGTAATGTTAAGACTGGATTTTCGTTAGTCTGAGATAAAATTAAAATTTTCACAAAGAATTCGTATTGATTTTTTTAACTTTACCAATCACTCTGTAAGTAGAAAATCTTAATTTGTGGACCTCTCAGTGACATGTCGATCTAGAAACGTATGTTCCCACCAGTTTACTCCAAAAACTACTTAAATCTAGATGAGTTGCACGTCGGTTTTTCACTATAATGCGTCTTAATCCCCTTCTATCTTCTTCGCTTATTTTACTTTTTCCTACATTTATAGGTTTTGTGATGATAAAACCTGAGGTTTTGTATCTTCTAACTATATTTCTTACACTATACTGTGGCAATTGAAACATTAATTCGCGATTTTCGATAATTAAAAGATCTATTGATGATTGAACAAAAATGTTCTCATCCATAACTTTACCTTCACTCATTCCCATCGATGACTTCATCCCGACAAACGGCAATAGGCTTTATTATAATATCACAAAATCTATTTAACAATTATTATTGACAATTGTTTTGATATCATTTTCCATAGCCTAACTCTGATTTTAAGATAATTTTGAAAAAATCAATGTATGTTGATGTAATTGAATCAAAAGCCACGATTGCCGCGATTTTTTTATTATTGTTTGAAATAAATAAAAAAAAACCATAAGGGTAATGTTTTCAATAAATATTAGTAAAAAATGCAATAATAATTAATATGGGAACTTATAAAAATATGTTGATTATCACTTGTTTATGGTAATCGTCATAAACTGCAAATTCCAAAGGTGGGCCAACTGAAATGGGAAGGGGCTCGTACATGCAGAAACCGAAATATCCGATAATCAATTTGACTTTATGTAGGGCAGATCAACAATAGAAGATGCAGTTTTCATTATAAGGCAGTTAATGGAAAAATACAGGAATAAACAAACAAATACTCATATAGTATTCACTGATCATGAGAAAGCATATGATAGAGATCCTCGAGAGATTCTATAGTGGACAATGAGACTGATAAATTACATGTGAAAGTAGGATTGCACTAAGGCTCAGTCCTTATTCATCTCATTAATTTTGAATTATATAACAGAGAAGCCACAGGGTAACATTCCCTGGTGCTTAATGTAGGCTGATCATGTAGTGTTAGTAGGAAATAGTGAAAACGACTTAGAACAAAAACTGAAACAATGGAGACAAGCTCTTGAGGAAAAAGGTTTATAACTTAGTAGGACAAAAACAGAGTAAGTACATATTTGTAATGATTATTTAAAGATGGAGTTATTACAAACAAAATGATATCTTTGGATGGTGAAATGATTGTGAAAAGTAATAGTTTTAAGTATCAGGATTGGTATTACAGAGTAATGGGGAAATATATGTAGATGCATGCAGTTGAATTAGGGTTGGATGAATGAAGTGGAAGAAAGTATAATGGGATTTATCTCATTATTAAGATCGTCTAAAAATCCTTAAATTTACTAAAGTATTCGTTAGATATTTATTTAAAAAACAATAAACATCACGCTTATTTGTTATAATTGCAAAGTGGAACACGTTAGCTAAAGTGCACGTTTTGCTTACTCAACAAGGTTGATCATTCATTTGACACGGTAACGAAAATATCGAGGGGTTCAAGCAAAAACCCGATAACTAAAAATAACATTGTTTCGAGATAATCGCGATTAACGATTTTAGGAAGTTTGAAGAACATTTCCAATCGTCATAGGAAGTTCAATCAAATCGTCATTAAACTGGCATATGTGAACTGCCCAATAAGCTTACTGCTGGCCCAGATGGAGTGCCTAATTATTTATTAAAAAAGTGTGTCTGTACCCTTGTAATGCCGCTTGTTATGTTGTTTAACAAATCTCTGGAAACCTCTATGTTTCCTTCTTCATGGAAAGAAAGTTATATTGTTTCTATATTTAAAAATGGTCAGAAAGACAACATTGAAAATTATCGTAGTATATGTATACAATCTGCAATCCCTAAGCTCTTCGACTGTCTTATAGCAAAGCAACTTTCTTGGTTCTGTAAAGGCTTAATATCTCAATCTCAACATGGATTTTATAGCAAAAGATCCACTGCAACCAACTTGGTTTGCTATCAATCTGATATATTATCTCAAATGGAAAACCGTAAACAGGTAGATTCTATATACACAGATTTTTCCAAGGCATTTGATCATGTGATCATCAAATACTATTGGACAAATTAATTAATGTAGGCTTTCATGACACATTTGTTGAATGGATTAAAAACTCTACATATGGTAGAAGCCAAAGAGTCAAGATAGGTTGTCATCTGTCTGACAGTATTTCAGTAACATCTGGATTTCCTCAAGGTGGCCACACTTCTACACTTCTTTTTAATATCTTTGTTAACGACATCACTTCCTGTTTCCTAAATAGCAAATGTCTAATGTTGGCAGATGACTTGAAATTCTGGAAAGTTATAGATAGCCTAAAAGACTAAGCTCTGTTGCAAGATGACTAAGGGTCGATTTCTCATACCTGCGGTAATCTATGGTTCAGTTGAACCAGGTTCACCGGTGATCTACGGTTTTGTTGGGAATGTATTTCTCAATGCACATTCATTTCAGCGCTCATTCTACAGCTTTCGAGAAATGCCAATAGATGGCAAAAGGTAAAGAACTGTTGCCATTTTGAAGTACCTTTTTTATGCTGTTTTTGAATAAAGTTAAATTTAAGTATTTATAGTCAAATAGTCATTTTAATAATTATAAATAAATATTATAAAAATAAAAATAATGTTATCATTTATCGTTAGGCTTAATATAATAAAATAGGATATATTTATATATGACAGCGTTTCGTGTTAATACAACGCATGCGTAGTAAATGAAATCATTTGAACTAAGTTCTGAAATCTTTGAACGGCCGAATTCCACTGTTCAAGTATCGTTCAAGTTTAAACTGCCATCGGTTGAATGTGCGAATTGAGAAAGACGATTTTGACTTTAAACTGACGTTTACTAGAAGTTCAGGTTAAACTGGAGTTGAACTCGATATGAGAAATTGGCCCTTAGACAGATTACAAAATTGGTGCAATCAGAACAAACTTCACTTGAATATAAAAAAATGTTGTTTTATAAGTTTTTCTCGTAAAGTCAATAGAATCGAAACAAGTTATACTATTAACAATATGCCATTGGATTATGTTTCTTCTATTCGGGATTTTGGTGTTATTTTCGATGAGAAACTTACTTTCTGTGACCACATAAACACTATTTCAATAAAGGCATCTAAACTTCTTGGTTTTGTTACTAGGAATTGCAAGTACTTCTCCATTAATTCAACAAGGTTAGTGTATTGTTGTTTAGTTAGATCTATTTTAGAATACTGCTCAGTTGTTTGGTCACCCTAATTTTCAGAATAATATTGATACATTGGAAAGACTCCAGCATAGATTTTTGAGATATTGTGCTTACCATGTTCACACTGCCATTAGAAATCATGATTATTCCTATATTGAACAACAATTATCTTTACCCCCACTTAAGAACCGTAGTGATATATCAGGTGCTATATTTATATATAAGATCATACATGGATTTATTGATTGTCCAAACCTGTTAAATCACATTAACTTTAATGTTCCAAACCAAGCTCTACGTTACCACAATGTTTCCAACATTCCTTTCCGCAGAACAACATATGGCATTCATAACCCATAGGATAGATACATCGGGCTATTAAATGAATTTGATTATGATATTTTCAATATAACTTTACCTCGGTT
Source organism: Diabrotica virgifera virgifera (assembly GCF_917563875.1). Taxonomy (NCBI): domain Eukaryota; kingdom Metazoa; phylum Arthropoda; class Insecta; order Coleoptera; family Chrysomelidae; genus Diabrotica; species Diabrotica virgifera. Next base: position 166,010,180 of record NC_065448.1, read on the forward strand.
CAAAAGATCTCTTGCTTTGTGATATATATGTATGGTATTGTTGAATTTTGTTCTTATTATATTTTGTATGTTTTTAGTATGTAGTGAACTTTTTAAATGTAACTTTTGTTATTGTTTTTACACTATAGGTAATTTATGTTTTGAAACCTAACTGATATTGTATTGTAATTTAACTGTTAATGGGGTTATCCCGTGTTTCAAATAAATAAACTTTCTATGGCGATTTGAAATCTTCTTCAACCTTCCTAAAATCTTTAATCGCGATTATATCTAAACAATGTTATTTTTAGTTATCAGGTTTTCGCTCAAACCCCTCGATATATACAAACATATTTACAAAACGAAGTATTTGATAAATATGGGAACACGATCAGATTTGAGTCATTAGTGGGTCAGTAGAGTTAGTTAGTTAGTTAGGTTTGGGAGTTTGCTGCCGTTAGAGCAGAATAATGTAATCACCTATCAACTGAATACATTTATATGGTATTAGTTAACCAAAATAAAGTAGTTATCAGTACATAGTGTATTCCTGATATCAATCCCATCACCAGTGTAGTTAAATCACCACGTACCACCATGAAAGCAAGTTGTGTGTTGTGTGATAAAAAAATTCCAATAAAGCTGAAGGGAAAATTCTTTAAAACCGCCAAAGGCCAGCTATAATGTATGTATAACTGAATGGTGGGCAGTAAAAAGAAAGAAGAAGAACGAATGTATGTGGCAGAAATGAGAATGCTTAGATGGATGAGTGGAGTGACAAGGAAGGATAAGATTAGGAATGAGTATATTATGGGAAGTCTATGGCTGGCATTGATTTATGCCAAAATGAGAGAGCATAGGTTAAGATGGTTTGGTCATGTTCAACATCGAGACACCAGTCACTCAATATGACAAATTTCTGAACTGCATGTTCCTGGAAGAAGTAGGAAAGGAAGACCTGGGGGAGATTCTTAGGCAGGCCATCTGGGATAATAAATTTTTAAATGATACAGGGGATTAATATTGATATGACCCAAGATAGAAACTTATGGAGAAATTAATTTAGAAAAGTCGACCTCGCATAGGGAAAAGGGCAAAGAGAATGATGAATAATATCATCATATGCTCAAAAGTTTTTTACTTATATTTACATTTATTGATTCCTGTCCAGTAGAATGTGAAATTTTTGAATGATCAATAGCTATTAATTTTATCCAGTTCTTGTCAATTTAAACCAAAAAGCAAATAATTAACTAAATAATACAAAGGTCCTTACACTGTTAGAAAAGCTTCTTAACCGCTCCACTTCATTAAATGGGCGATTATAATTGTTTCGTTGTTTAGGAACTGTACCAGTACTTCTTTTATTGGGGTGTCGTTCCTCTTCAGCCATTTTCAACTCTTTTTATAAAGGTATCATTAATTTCTATTTATTTTTATGGTTTCTCTCATTTATATTTACTTACTTGACATTTACGGGATTGTTTCGCTTTACGGTTATCTTCTTCTTTTTAATGTCAAATTTGTCAAATTCATTCAGAACGACCACCAAACCTTGCACCAAACCCACTTATTTCACTACATGCAAACCTTTTTGCATAAAATTGTTTAATTGGTTGCATACACTATGGTGTTCCGAGTGTAGCCAAGCCCGGAAACCAGAGCAAAATATGGCCGCCCTCAGTGATCACTGGTTGCCCTAGTCGCACACAAAAATATAAATTTTACATAACTGTCAGTTTGTAAAAAGAAGATTGAGGTTATATAGAAACATTGCAAAAAATAGAAAATGCAAAATTATATTTTGATTAAATTAATGTTATGTTCTTTTATTAGAACTGCTTGTTTTGAGAAAGTCTGAAGTGCCTATAGATAGTGCAATATTGATTCGGAGAAAAAAGACGTTAATTCATAACAGAAACTAAATGAATCTGAACCAAATCATTGTAAACAAAATTCTGGTCTCATTATGGATGGGCTGCAGTGGAGCTTGCAATAATTGGTTTCACACTGATTGTGTAAAAATATCAATTGCTTCTTAAAAAGCTAAAACGGTATTGTGATAATTCTATAGAAAAGGTGAGAGTATGAGTTTAAGTCATTTAGGTTCCCATGTGTGGAAGATACTGGGAATAAGATAAGAAGCTGGTCAAAATAGTAAAGCAGAATACATAGCGTGGAAGGAGTTAGTATGGTTATTGTTAATGAAAAGTATAAGCATTTATCAGTTATTCTGCAGGTGGATTCTCCCAGGCATAAACTGTTGCTAGAAAAGGGGGAAGATCAGATGAGGATGCTGGGGCTAAACTGGTCTGTTACTTACAAGATTAGTTTTTGTGATAATTTGCAAAATGTGTTTAGGTGCCTCTTTTAATACTAGTGACATAACCAGTGTTTAAACATGGATTAAAAAATAGTGTGTGTACTTTTATGTATGTAAGTTATACTTAGAGTAGACGCCCTCTTAACCGACTGACCCTACACCTTTTTGGATGATACTATTTTTAGATTAGAGGTCATACAAGTTTCATAATTTGTCTTGTGAGTGATATTGTTAATTACATATGTATATACACATCGACATTCGTTTCACTTTATATTTTGACTTAATTTGTTTGAAAATGAATCGTGACCCATGGGAAAAGTTATAGCGGACGGACTATATGTACATACTACTTTTTTGTTTATAGATCATAAAATATATATATTTTTAATAGAGTTACATATGTAATGTCTTTCTGAGGGTGGTTTTAAAGATTTTCGGTTTAACCAACTTTTTGATTATCCGACCTATGGGCAGCTCCCGTCATGGTCGGTTAAGAGAGCGTCTACTGTATATATGATTTCAACTATTTCAAGGAAATAAATAGATTCAAAACAAACAGTTTATTTGTAATTTATTTAAATATTAAATTAAATTTTAATACTTACTACTTTCCAAAAAATTTCATTAAAAGAATAGCACAAATTAAAAAATTATAAAACATATATTTACTAAAAACACCAATATATTTTGTTCACACTTTATTTCCACCGATACGTAACTTAAAAGATTTAGCAACTAACTTTATATTGTCTGTGTGCACAATAGTGCATACTGTTAGTTTTATAAAAAACTCACAACATTTTTCCCAATCGCACCTAATAACTTCAAAAATAGAATCAAGCTAGAAACATAAAGCATAAACGAACTTATAGGTGTTTAATTCAAAATGACAAAAAACATATAAACGTTTTTTGGACAGAAAAGTAATAGACCACTTGTGCGTTTAGATTTGTCAATTTTAATCAAAACCTAAGTAATGACTGCTAGGTCTGTATGAATTTTTAAGTCTGTATTACTCATTATTCATCACAAATAGCTGGTAATGTATCCAGTGGAAATGTATCAGAAATTTCAACACCTCTTCTTGGTTAATGTGGAAGAGACAGATAAAATTAATGGAACATTGCTGGAATAAAGCTTATGTTAAGCAATAGTCCATATTCTCCACTTACTGCGGTCACTTTATTAAGTAAGCAGTATCTGTAGGTTTTCATGTGATTCGGCTAAAAGAACTGTATCATCAGCGTATCTCAGGTTATTTATGATCATGCCATTAATTCTAATGCCTATGTTTATTTCATCCATTGTCTTACTTAATGTGTCTTCCGAGTACCTATATATTAAATAATATTGGTGAAAGTATACACCCTTGTCGAACACCTTTTTTTTTCATTTCTATTTCTTCTGATGTTATGTCTTCTATTCTCACTACCACTTTTTGGCCATAGTATAAGTATATAGCGAGCCTATAAGGGTCCATTTTCCTATAAGTATGGAAACCTAAAAACTGTTAATTGTAATAAAATGAATTATTCTATACCTATACAATATTGTGACAATCAATTGATATCGGCCCTGGACAGATAACGAAGTACAGGCATATTTGTGCTCTTCACAATTTGTTAGTTCTTGAGTGGTGAATCAATATCTATGAAAGATTTTTTAATTTTTGCATACTGGTAAACAAAAGTATGTTACATCTACTACTGTAAGGAAAACTGTAAACAATTTAAAATGATTGATTTAACATGTAGTGTTACCACTTTAAATTCTTAACCTGTCCAAATTAACCGGAAACAAAAAGCTGACAAGTTTCTTTGCTAGTGACATGTGAGCGACTTTACTAATTTGATTTTTAGGCATTAATATTTATTTTGAATTGACTTTATTTATTTTTAAATAAGAACACTTATTATAAAATAAGAGCTTTTCTGAGTAGAGAGCCGTAGAAGAGTTTGCTATGGAACTCTAAGGACCTCATTGCCTTCCTTATGTATGAACAGAAAACAAAAAAAGTTGTGACTGGCTAAATGACACCCAAGTCTATGCCATAAAAAAAATAAGAACACTTATATTAATTTAAATACACAGACTTACTTCATATTATTTATTTACCACACTAACTTACAAGAACAATAAACACTTAATAGTATTTAACTTATTAGGAAATACTACACATTATCAAATCTAATTTATATTGTACTTTACAAAATTTATCTAATCAAAAATACCTCCAAATCGTACGCTCTAATACAGTATCTTGTCGTCGCTTTATTAGACTTCTCACTCATTCACAATCGTTGCCTTAAATACTATTTACAGTTTTTCTAGAACAAAAAGAATGATAGCGTCATTTACCTGTTAAAAGAGTCTCCCTTTGATTCTAGAATGAAAATAATATTTACATAAAATAAAGTAACGTTTACATGTATCCAGAAACTGGTGCCAGTCTCACTGGAATGCCAGTGGCATGAAAAATAGACCACCTTTCTATTCAAGACAGCGCTGGCAGACAGCTCTGGACTGGCGCAAAAAAGTGTTTACACTTGAACAAAACCCTATACAAGATGACTCTGCCACATCCTTGGTAGAGGAAGAAATTAGAATAATCACAAGAAACTTCCTTGATGGACAACGGATCATCCAAGTAACGAATCAAGACTGCTAAATACCCCTCCTGGATTTGAAAGGTGACTGAAGAAACCATGGCCAACAGACTTAATAAATTAACTAGTTATGTGAACTAATATAAAATATATTATACAGGAGAGTTGCCACATGGCAGCTTCTCCCTCATGTGTTCAACATTCACACCATTTACTTATAGCTTCATGATCAGATGGTAAATTAAATTGTGTATTAAATAAAAAAAAATGTCAAAATATTTTTTATACATAAAGGTGGAGCCTCGGGTGGAGCAGAATCTATTTCCTGAATTTCAGTTATACAATTTTGATCGCTTATGGAAGATGTTTGTTGTCCTTTATATACTTTCTTATTTTGTACACCAATCCTTTTTCTCGGCGATTCCAAATTCAATTCTTGTTCTGCATTACTTCCAATCATTGACCAATGGAATGGACTTCCGTATCCTTGATTGGTCGTTTAGGTTCGTAATGGTTTTCTTGTATGGTAGGTTTAGTTAGGCATTAATTTTAAGAAATGTTGCTGGCTAAATGGGCACAGCTTCCAAAGGCCACAAAAGAAGAAGAAAAAATAAACAAACAAAAATCTTACATAACCTTCTATCTAAGCCTTCTATACTATAGGAAAACATGACTGGCACTGGGTGCGTTCGGATGACCACAGCGGCTGGACAGCTGAGCCAGCAGTAGCTGTCAGACGTCACCGCTGGAAGTCAGCCGCTGAGAGATTTACTAAGCTTTCCCTATCACAGCTGGATACAACCACTCAGCCGATTTCTGCTGACAGTCAGCCGCTATGGTCGTCCAAATGCACACACTTATACGCTCTGAGCTTCGCTGGTGTCGCTCCTAGCGGATTACTAATTCAACTTTTACCAGTAATTTTTAAATTTATTATTTAATTTTATCGCTTAATATTTACAATGCAAAAAAGTAATTAAATTGTAATCGATTTTTTAAAAATTTTGCTGTTTTAACGTTCTCTTAATGAAATGTAGATGGCGCTTAGATGATTTATATCTAATTATAATTAGATATTACAAAATATTAAAAAAACTTAATTCAGTATTTAAACCGTAAGTATACTTAAGATAAAAATATATACCACAGCTTTGACCAACTAATATTTTCTCTAATTAATGTTTTTAATTTCAATTTTAAATTATTCACTTTGACATTTATGTCAAATTTCCAGTAAAGGTTTACAGACTTGTCACTACTGGCTCTCGCGATTTTTTAATTATCCCCTCTACCTACGAGCTCAGCGTATATTACAGATACAGTTGGAAAAATGAAAGAATACCCATGAACGATCACATCAATCGCTTAATTTATGTTTGTTGTCTTTTTCTATAAATAATAAACGTTTGTTATAGAAAAAGATAGGAAACACAAAATAAGTGATCGATGTGATCGTTCATGGGTATTCTTTATTTTTCCCACTGTAGTTATCTTTGTTTCACACTCAAGACAAAGAGAAACAGTGTCACCTGTAGTTGCTGTGGTAAATACATACCGTCGAAAAAATGAAAGAATACCCATGAACGATCACATCAATCACATATTATTCAGATTATTAATAATCTATCTCTCATTTATTATTTATGAAAAAAAAACAGCAAATACAAAATATGTGATTGATGTGATCGTTCACGGGTATTTTTTCATTTTTCTGACTGTATATGTTTTTATTTGGCAACAGCGCTTGTTTCCAAACTTAACGGTAGTGAAAAACTAATAAATGAGGAAAAATTTGTTGAATTTGCTTGCCGTCAAGTTTGTACGAGTACCAGTGGGTTATATTTCATTAAATATAATATGAAGTGCATGCCTAATTGTTTAACTTTTAGTTTATCATACTTTAACAATGAATTGGGTGGCTCTCTGATCCAATATAAGTACTGTTATTATTTCCACTAAAAATGGTTACAGGAACAATTTTTGAAATTTTTTGATTTGATTGATATGACACATTTTTAAAATTCTGATCAGTCTGACGTAGAGGACATTTTGTTTGAATAATAGGTTTGTTCTAGCAAACAGTCGAACTAGTCAGCAAACAGTTGGTCAGTGAGAGAACATAATACAGTTACAAGTGCTATCCCCTCTACTCGCGCTGGTCCACTATTCGCTAATGGTTTCAGACCCTTTGAAACTTGTGCTAGAACAAACCGATTGTCTGTAAGAAACAAATCACAATAACAGAATAAAACAGATTTTCCCACCTACCTCTATCCAAAGTATACATTTCCTGGCCTCATTGTAGGGAGCATAGTCATATTTTTTTCTCCCTAGGGAAACAAACTACTTTTAATCCCTAGGGAGTAAAAGTAAAAGTGATGTTGACGTCATACTATGTCATAGCATAGATGAAATAACTTATTGACACCCTATACTATTACTCTATTTTCTATTAGGTAAGTATCCATACATTTTAAATTTTATTTATAGATGTTGCAAAATGGTAAAAATAGTAAATTGTTATTTTGATTTAAAAATTTTTCACTAATAATTTGATAGTTATACTGTACCTACTTGTTAATTTTAGTTCTCTAATAAATTTTGTTAGTTCTATTGTTATTGAATACACAAATTCCTGTATTCAATTATGATTCATGTATTCAATCAACAGTTATATAAATATTTTAAAAATGAAAAAATGACTTATTTGAGGGAGGTGGAAAAATGTATAACATGGGAGAAGTGCCTTTTCCTCCCTTGAATGATTACTGTAGTAAACTAGTAAACTTTATTCTTGGGAGGAAAAGGTGCACTTCGCTCTCTTGTTATACAAATATCTATAGGTGTTAAATTGGTGAATAAACAAAAAATCAATATAAATAATTAAATACTTTCGCTTTCTTCTCTAAATATTGTTGGTACAGCATTGCATTTTAATTTTCTGCTGCCATCTTGTCTAACTTTTTTCCACATGTCACAAGTAGTGTTCCTAAACATTCAAAAATTGAATACAATATTTTTTAATGATATAAATATTATAAAGAGAATGCATCAAATGCAAATACTCAATTAATTTTACTTGAAGAACTTACTTCACAAACAACAGCATATTTGTTTGGATCTTGTTTTAACCCTATATTTTTAATCCACACTTTCCGTCGTTCAGATTCTTTTGGGAAAGAATTCATTTTCACATTATTTTTCCCCAATCGACTTCGCAACCTTTTACCTTAGAGGAAGGCATTTTTCAACCGGAATAATAGTAATAGTAATTTAATATTTCTCGATCTATCTAGTTAAGTGAGGTTAAACCAGAGTAAACGAAAAATAAACAACTGATCATCTGTTTACCCCTTCCAAATTAATCCGGAAATCTGAGCAAAAGATGGCGGAGCCAATCAGCTTTTAGCGTATACGATGGCAACACTCTTCCAAGACGCACACTGTGGTGTTCTATAAAGGCATTTTTCGTCATTTCCTTCCTATGTGGCTCAGTGGTAAGAGAGAGAAGCTACCTTTACCTTTGGATTCAGGAGCCGTGAGTTCGAATCTCAGCTGGGTAGGAAATTTTTCATTTATTAAAAATTATTAAATGAAGAAAATATAGTTTCTATCCTTGTGGGATCCACAGGCAGACGTTCGGATACAATTATTATTCGCGTCTCTCTGTAAAGACAATGAAGAGTTTTCAGTAGTAATAACCCAAGGACATTGATAATTGTTCGAAAAAATTTTATAACAGATTTCGAAAGCTTGTTGCTTGGAAACAGACCGACGCCGTAGGCGGAGGTCTGTTGCTTGTAAACAACAAGCTTGAGAAAGTTGTTAAAAAATTTTTGAGCATTTATCAATGTTCGAGGGTTATTCGGATAGAAAATTTTTTGCTGGTTATGAAAAAAAAATACAGAGCAGAAACAATTTATTTAAATGTGCAATTAACAAAGGAACAATTAGAAAAATTTAATGAAGATCCAGACATGTTACAACCAAAGTATTAAAAGTATTACAACCAAATCGTGACATTTTGAAATATTGAATATTTGAAATGTCAAAATCGAAATGAAACGAAATGTAGGTATCCATAGCTACATGATTGAGTGAAAACAGCCCATGGGATCTGTTTTCAGTATAATGTTGGTTTTATTGGTTGTATTCAATCAGATGACCACAAATTAATTGATTTCATTGGATTTCTAATTGAGCAAAAAATTTTCAAAGTAACAAGACTAGGTATCTGACTGCAAAATCAACTGTACCATGCCAATGGCCAAAGGTTGTCGAGGCGTTAAGCTAAATAAAAAAATATATAAATTTAAATATTTTAAATAAAATTTCAGAATGTAGGTAGATACCTACTTATGGATTGTCGAATGTCAGAATAGTCCAGAAAGCCACTGCGCATCCGCTAGGAAAAATATTCCGATTCGGATTTTTTGCACAATCTTACTTAAAAAGAAACTTTTAACTAATTTGCATGTTGCCAGGACCAAAAGTGGGTCAAAACTTTTTTAAACGTTTTTTTTTGTTTTTTTCCTAAAATTATTATTTTTTGAATGGAACAAAGTTTTTTTAGGTTTTTTGGATCATTCCAAACAGAAAAGGTCTTTAGTGACATTTCTCTAAAGTTGATAGTTTTTGACATAAAAGCGATTAAAAATTGAAAAATTGGTCATTTTTAACCCTCAAAAACTATGTGAAAAACGGAAAATTTGAATGTTGCCAAGGTAGTTAGATATTCTTTAAATATCGATTGATGAAATCCCGAAGAGTTTTTTGCAATACAATATTCAAAACTACTTTGTTTTTTAATTGCTAATCAAGCGTGCGCCACACTATTTTCCACCGACAGTATGGTGCAAATGAAAGGAATAAATTCGGTATTTCGTAAACCGGCGACTTTAAGGAAAAATCCCGAAACAGGTCGATTTTTATTTTTAAGTTATGATATTGTGGCATATATGGTATACTAGGAACGTCATCCATCTGGGCGTGATGACGTAATCGATGATTTTTTAAAATGAGAATAGGGGTCGTGTTCTAGCTCATTTGAAAGGTTCTTTAATTCTCTATTCAGTAATATAAACATTTATATAATTATTTATACAGGGTGTCTTTCTACTTCTTTTTTGTCAAATAATTTAATTTAATAAAAATCTTTTGGACACCCTGTATAAATAATTATATAAATGTTTACATTACTAAATAGAGAATTGAAGAACCTTTCAAATGAGCTACCACACGACCCCTATTCTCATTTTAAAAAATCATCGATTACGTCATCACGCCCAGACGGATGACGTCACTAGTATACCATATATCATAACTTAAAAATAAAAATCGACCTTTTACGAAATAACGAATTTACTCCTTTCATTTGCACCATACTGTCGGTGGAAAATAGTGTCGCGCACGCGTGATTAGAAATTAAAAAACAAAGGAGTTTTGAATACTGTATTGCAAAAAAACTCTTCGGGATTTCATCAATCGATGTTTAAAGAATATCTACCTACCTTGGCAACATTCAAATTTTAAGTTTTTCACATAGTTTTTGAAGGTTAAAAATGGCCGATTTCGCAATTTTTCAATTTTTAATCGCTTATATGTCAAAAACTATCAACTTTAGAGCAAAGTCACTAAAGACCTTTTCTGTTTGGAATGATCTAAAAAACCTAAAAAACTTTGTTCCATGCAAAAAAAAATATTTTAGGAAAAAAACAAAAAAAAAAACGTTTAAAAAATTTTTGATCCACTTTTGGTCCTGACAACATGCAAATTTGTTAAAAGGGGTGCTTTTTGAGTAAGATTGTGCAAAAAATCCGAATCGGAATATTTTTCCTAGCGGATGCGCAGTGGCTTTTTGGACTAGAAGTAAAACAAAAATAAATAATATGAAGTACCTCCCTGTAGAATATACAATGTGTCAATTTGAAAAGTTGCCACCCCATATAATTTGGTCCCTATAAAAAATCTAAAAATATGCAAAAACACGTTAAATTTATTTGTAAGGGGGACATTTTGTAGACCAGTTTTCAACGAAATTACATCAACCCTGTAGCGGGGGCGGACACAACCCCCAAAATCTTTAAGGGAAAGGGGGGTTGAGTGATACCTCATTTTGAAGGTCATTCAATTACCTTTTCAAAAAATACCACATACCTTATATTTCTTTTTAGTACTTTTGGAAAAATCTTGGACTCTAAAATTCTCTAGGAGCTCTAAAAAATTTTGGAGTTCTGAACTCGATACTTAATATCTTTACGGTTTTACTTGATTTTTCCAAAAATACTTCAAAAAATACTCTAAATACTTCAATACCCAAAAAAAATCAATTTGGAGTTCTGAACTCGATACTTTAATATCTGTACGGTTTCACTTGATTTTTCCAAAAGTACCTACTGAAAAGAAATATAATGTATAATGTGGTATTTTTGAAAAGGTAATCGAACGACCTTCAAAATGAGGTATCACTCAACCACCCTTTCCGTTAAAGATTTTGGGGGTTGTGTCCGCCCCCGCTAGAGAGTTAATGTAATTTAGTTGAAAACTGGTGTACAAAATGTCCCCCTCACAAATAGATTTGACGTGTTTTTTGCATATTTTTAGATTTTCTATAGGGACCAAATTATAGGGGGTAGCAACTTTTCAAACTGACACCCTATAGGTGAACCCATGAACCATTAATATTTTAATATAGAACACTGTTTAATATACTGTTATTGCCTGCCTATCTTATGTAGGTAGGTAGGTACCTACCACAAATGGTTTGTGGTACATACCTACCTACTATGGAAAAATGGTTTCTAGATCTTATAATTTCAGTTAATTTCTGTATTTATTTCTATTTTAATAATTTTTTCTTCTTTTAGTTTTTGTTCTAATAAAAAAGAAATATATTTTTTTAGCCAAACAACGAACTCTTCGTGTCTTCGTCTTTCTTCAGCAGGGTCCATCTTTCACAAATATAGTTCACAGGGCGTTTTACAAGTTTTTTTTGTATAATTGCTACTTCAAATTTTGCCCTAGTATTTTAGAAATTAGTAGTTTTTATTTGCGTAATATACCTACCTATCTTGTTTCCTTTGCTAATTCTTTTCTTTATTTCTGCAATTACATCACTACTTAAGCTTACTAGGGATCCTAAATAGGTACCTACGATAATTATAATTCTGCTACCTTTTCAAAGCTGTGAAAATCTCCTTGGAAAAAGTTTCTATTGTTTCGTCCCGCCTTTTTTTCACATGCATATTTGGTTTGTGACGAAGCCACTTTTACAGAAGGTGGAATTTTTAATACGCTTAATGCACATTATTTTTCCTATATACCTACCTAGTTCTTGGTAAAATTCCTCATGTTATAAAAAAATAAATAGGCAAGTACCCACCAGGAAATGTCCAGCATAGTAGCATGGATGCATGGATACCTATAGTGTTCTTAATGATATTCCGATCGTGATCGGTCCTGTAAAGAGGCCCAATCGTTTAAATGGTCAGGATTATCACAACTTTTTTTTTACATAATACTCTAGTACCTACTCTAGGTGATTTATTGTATGATATCTATTAATTTACATGTTCGAAAAAAGTTGTGGCTTCTACATTATGGTTGTCCGGACCACTGTGGTATGCTTGTTTGTACCTTTTCGAATAATAATTAACGTACGCGTATATCGGAAGGGGCGGTCCAATTTATTAGCCAGTAAGGTCTCCAGATTTAAATCCTTGCAACTTTGAAACAATAAAGTAATTATACAAGAATTTGGCGATCTTTACGCACGTGCATAGGAAAGGTTGGTCATCATGTAAAGCATCTGGTCATCTGTATCATCTATAGTTTTGTGTATAGAATGTTCATATTAACTAGAAGTGGCCATATTTCACAATTAGAAATGAATTTGTTAGACAATGGAAATTTACTTCGAAAATTTCGAAGATTGTTAAATTTTATGTTAAAATGATGAAATTTTGAAAAATATAAAAAGTTATATACAAAAATGTCCAATACCCCTCCTAAACCGAAACGAGTAGTTTATGATTACAGTTAAAAAACGTATCCATGCCAAACGATTAGATTCTTCTTCTTATTGCGCCGTCTCTTAACATATGGCCCAAGGATTGCATTTTTCTTTCTTGGAATATTCCTAGTAATTCTTTTTGTTTGTTCATGAACCGAAGTACCTCATTGTTAGAAACTTTTTGTACCCATGGAATTCTGAGCATTCGTCTGTATACATACCTATTATATACATCTCAAAAGCATTTATTCTCTTTTCTGTTTCAGAGTCCATTGTCCAACTTTCACAGCCATATAGCAAAGACAGAAAACGATTGGATATATTCCACTAAATAAATATACACAATGATATCCTTTAAAAGACAATCGTGTTAAAGATATTTGTATTATACCGATGTTAGATCGCCATATTTAAAAAGATGTAGCTCTCTTAAGAAGCATTTTTGCCTAAAATGATTTACGTCAAATTGAACTAGAAATAAGTTCCAGAATTTTTAGTTTCCTTTTTTGAAAAGCATTTGTGAATAGTCGGAGAGATAAAAGCGGATTTTGTGCGTGATAAGTAATATGGAAAAACTATATGGGAATATGTTGAACTAATTGTGTACATTACTTTCCCAACGGCGGGAAACCAGAGTGGGGGCCGAGGGTAGATATAAGGGGTCAAAGTCGCGGTTTTTATTATTTTTTTTGTGATGCTCTTGATAGAGATAGTGCACCAAAATTTGGGAATAAAATAAAGGGGTGGGGGAAGGGGTGAATATAAAAATTATAATTGGGTTTTTTTGTGACGTTCCTGATCGAGATAGTGCACCAAAATTTGGGAATAAGTAGACCATGACATATCTAAGTAAAATCCCCAGAGCCGGAAATCGGATTGGAGGACGAGGGTAGTTATAAGGGGTTAAAGTCGCGGTTTTTATTATTTTTTTTTGTGACGCTCATGATCGAGATGGTGCACCAAAATTTGGGAATAAGTAGACCATGACGTAACGAATTAAAATCTCCAGGGGCGGAACGCTACGTGGCCGACAAAGGGGTGGGGACAGGGGTGAATATAAAAATTAAAAGGGGTTTTTTTGTGAAGTTCCTGATAGAGATAGTGCACCAAAATTTGGGAATAAGTAGACCATGACCTAACTAAGTAAAATCCCCAAAGCCGGAAACCAGAGTGGGGGACGAGGGTAGCTATAAGGGGTTAAAGTCGCGGTTTTTATTATTTTTTTTGTGACGCTCATGATCGAAATAGTGCACCAAAATTTGGAAATAAGTAGATCATGACGTAACTAAGTAAAATCTCCAGGGGTGGAACGCTGCGTGGCCGACAAAGGAGTGGGGCAGGGGTGAATATAAAAAATATAAGGAGTTTTTTTTTACTTAGGAGGATTTTACTTGGTATTCCCAAATTTTGGTGCACTATCTCAATCACGAACGTCGCAAAAAACCCCTTATATTTTTTATATTCACCCCTGCTCCACTCCTTTGTCGGCCACGCAGCGTTCCACCCCTGGAGATTTTACTTAGTTACGTCATGATCTACTTATTTCCAAATTTTGGTGCACTATTTCGATCATGAGCGTCACAAAAAAAATAATAAAAACCGCGACTTTAACCCCTTATAGCTACCCTCGTCCCCCAATCTGGTTTCCGGCTCTGGGGATGTTACTTAGTTATGTCATGGTCTACTTATTCCCAAAGTTTGGTGCATTATCTCCATCACGAACGTCACAAAAAACCCAATTATAATTTTTATATTCACCCCTTCCCCCACCCCTTTGTCGGCCACGCAGGTTTCCGCCCCTGGAGATTTTAATTAGTTACATCATGACCTACCCTATTTATTCCCAAATTTTGATGCACTATCTCTATCAAGAGCGTCACAAAAAAATAATAAAAACCGCGACTTTGACCCCTTATATCTACCCTCGGCCCCCACTCTGGTTTCCGGCCGTTGGGGAAAGTAATGTACACAACTAGTTCAACATATCCCCATATAGTTTTTCCATATTACTTATCACGCACAAAATCCGCTCCCAGCTCTTAGACTAGAACACCCTACATATGTATATGTAATGTAGGAAAGAAAACTAAAGTAAAATTAAAGACAGAAAGAACATAACCCATTACAATAACAACTCATATCAGACAGGAGAACTTACTCTAATAAACAGGATGGTAGGACGAAACAAAGCCATTATCAGGAACTACGACAATATTTTTTAACAACCAAGCGACAGCTCAATTTTTGAGTAAAGATGGGGATATTTAAGGTATTTTCGATTATTTTACTTTCACACCTAAGCCAGGGTATGAATCACCCCAACATTTTTTAATGGCAATGGGTTCATATATCCTTCGAAAGTCCTTGAAATTCTCCATACATTAGTCTTATTATTTTTAAATTCGATACAGTACCTAGTTAAATCTAAAATGAATGTAAGTATATATTTTGATTAAAAAACTAAATTTCTATGGAATTTGAGGTATTTCTTTAAATTGGTTCCAATCTTACTTGGATAATAGGAAACAACTGGTTAGATCAAATGATACTGACTCTAGTCTCAAAAACATTGTATGTGGAGTACCACAAAGCTCAAAATTGGGTCCTGTGCTTTTCCTTATCTTTATAAATGACATCACTAATTTAGACATCGATGGAAAAATTTTTCTTTTTGTTGATGATACCAGTATCACTTGGAGCAACTCAACTATTGCAACTCTTCATGCAACTATAACTTCTGACCGTTGATTCTGCCAGATCTCTACCGTTGACTCTGTAAAATTTCCTGGTATTTTTTTAGACAGCAACCTCAAATGGTCCCTTCATATCGATTTGTTAAGTAAGAAACTCGCCTCAGCCTACTATGTTATACCTAAGATCTGTTTCAAAGAAACTCAATTTAGCATTTTCTAAAATAACATATTTTTCTTTGTTCGAGTCTCATCTTCGATATATGGTCTTCCTTTTTGGGGCTCTAGTACAGCTGCCCAATTTGATGTTATTTTCAAATTACAAAAAAGAGCGATAAGATGTGTATTTGGCCTCAGAAGAACAATATATTGCAGAAGTTATTTTAAAGATCACGGAATTTTAACCCTTCCACCTTTGTATATTTTAGAAACTGTTTGATTAATTCGTAAACACCTGCATGTCTTTCCAATAAGGCCTCATCATGACTACTCCACCAGAAATTCAACTTTTGATGTCTATTTATCGATCCCGTCCTCTGAGTTAGTAAAGAAATCTATATTATATTCCGCAAACAAACTATAAAGGTAACCATCTCCCTTTACTACTTAAATCTGCAACATCTTTCCCGTAAAGTAAGTTCCGTAAAATGACAAAAGCCCATATATAATATCTAAAAGACCATAATATTATTCAGTAGAAGAATTTCTTAATGACTAACAAAAGAAATTACAATAATGTACAAGTAACTAAGGTATATTTATCTATATTTGGGTGTCACATAGAGCAGCTTAAACTTATTAGTTCCTATGTTTGTATTTTATTATGCTGTAGTTTCAATTTGCAATTTATATTAATTTTGCAATATATTGGTTTTGTTCTTTGCTTCACTTTATTAACTTGTATATATTATTTTTATATACTGACGATTTATCTAATTTTAGAAAATTGTATTTGCTATTTTTTTTTGACTCTATGTTAAGCTTTGTCATAATTTGCCATAAAATTGTATAATTTTCAGTGACAATGAAGCAAATTTCTATTCTACTTCTACAAAATTCGTTCAAAATTTTTAAAGTTACAACTTACACTCGTGTACAGAACTGCTCCCTAAATAAAACCAAAAACAAAAAAGTTTACTTTGTCGTTTAAACCGGTCGGTGTAAACTATGTTAAAGTGGTTCCACTATATCTCTTACTTATACTATACATATGGGCACTGCTGTATTAGGTTATAATTAGTTCTTTGTCCAATAATATTACCCTCGAATTCGAATAAAACATTTCCAACATAATGTTGATGTAGAAATAAAAAGAGAGCCTATGAAAATGGACAAATAGAAAAAAATGGAAGAAAATTTCAAAAACAACTAAATTAGAGGGGCTTACGTGCTCCGGATAGGGGAAATAAGTTAGACGTAAGTCTGGGTCTCTAACTTATTTCATACAAGGGGCTACTCTACTCAATTTACCCCCGGCCTGTCGGATCCTCGTCTATTTTCAAGGTATAGACGGCTTCACTTGTCATCAGCTACGCGTCAGTTCTAATAAGAACTAATGCAGAGGGTTTGGCACTGAGCCTTAATACAAGTAGATATGGAAGATGAAATGGGTACGAATTATGAACCACGTAGAAGAGAATGAAGTAGAAGCTCCAACTATAGAGGAAGTTCTAGAAGCTATTAAGGCCCAGAAAAACAATAAAGCCCCGGGACGAAATACCAGCAGAACTGAATAAGGTAGGTGGCGACCACCTAGAAAGTCACATCCACGCGCTCATCAAAGACATATTTATGGCAAGGCGAGAAGATACCTGACGACTGGAAGAAAAATATAGTATGCCCGATCTATAAAAAAGGAGACAAACTCCAGTACAAAAACTACCGTGGGATTTCTCTACTATGTACAGCATATAAAGTCCTCACGTATATTATAAACCAGCGGCTCCAACCACTAGCAGAAAATATTATTGAAGAGTATCAGACGGACTTACGACGGGGAAGATCGACACTGGATCAAATATTTACAGTCAAGCAGATCTTGATCAAAACATGGGAACACGACATTCACAACGTGTTTGTAGACTTCAAACAGACATACGACTCAGTCAAAAGGTACAAACTATTCTATCTATTGGCTGAATTGGCAATACCGCACAAGCTAAGTAGACTCATTAAAGCCACAATGGATGAAACTCAGGCAGGTGTACGAATACAAAACCACCGGACAGACTTTTTCTCAAAATTTCGCAGGTACTGAAGCAGGGAGATGGACTGGCCCCAACATTGTTTAACCTAGCACTGGAGTATGTGGTTAGGCAAATGCAAACTGGACGAGTAAACCTACTGACCAACTGAACGGTTCAACTGGCTGTTTATACCGATGATATTAAGAGGCTACAGTAGCGATCAACAGGTAGCAACAAACGCGTTCCAAGATTGCGGCTCTAATTTTGAATATTTTGTCGAGATATTTGGCACACATATTCGTAATATAATAAAGAATGGCGGTACAGAGCCCAATTTCAGAAATATGTTAGTACGTGGAAATTACTCTATAACTAAATAAAATATTGAAAAAAGGAGCCTGTACTGCCATTAAGAAGAAAAAAAAACTTTCTTCAAATAAACTTTTTTATCCCATGCCTAGATTTTGTGTAATCTTGGAACTACTAAAATTTTTTATTTCTAACAAGAAATCAAACATATTATAACTAAATAACTAATTAGGCAACATAGAGAAATTATCACTGTCATTTTGACAAACCTGCGTCAGATTTTCTCTAATCTGTTCTGTCATCTTTATCGATATCTGTTCAGTGCCGTAGTGTATTAATTTAAGAATTCGTTTTTGTTGTTTCATAGGAAAATAGTGTTTATTGATAGTTAATTTATTATATATTTGTTGTTGTTGTATAAGTTGTTGGCCTCTTTGAAAGAATAGATTGTTGTTCATTGTGAGTTTTAGTTATATGTAGGTAGGTAAGTATATTTTACGTAAAAATATTTCGAATTCTAATGTTAGTATAAAAAGTTTTAGGAGGATTTTTTATTCTAAAAATATTATCAATAGTTTAACAAAATGGAAAAAGTAAATCAAACGAAAAATAAAGTGAAACCTTCCAAGAAAAAGTCCATTAAAAACCGTGCCAAAATTATGCGAAAATCGAAATTTGTTTCGCTTCACAACAAAAAATGATTATTTATTAAAATATAAAGGAAAAGATTCCTCTCATTGGCTGTATACCATAATAAAAACTTACTAATGAAGTAAAAACCTCACATGTAGGTAGGTGGTATATAATTTATTAAAAAATTTTTTCTAAAAATGATCCAAGATGGATAAAATCACAAACGTTTTCGGACCAATCAGTCCATCATCAGGTGGTAGAAACTTCAGATCCAAAGTAGTTGGAACTAGCTACATATTTAGGTCAAAAGACCTTAATGTAATAATAATTATGCCATTTAGGCTACAAAAATGTCGACAATAAGTCGATGTCACAAGAAATTAAATTGCAACGGTATTACAAAGTGGTCTTTCATCTTGGCCTCAAACTGACAGACTCCTTGTCAGACAGCTGACAGACTTGAGTCTGTCAGTTTGAGGCCAAGATGAAGACCACTTTGTAATACCGTTGCAATTTAATTTCTTGTGACATCGACTTATTGTCGACATTTTTGTAGCCTAAATGGCATAATTATTATTACATTAAGGTCTTTTGACCTAAATATGTAGCTAGTTCCAACTACTTTGGATCTGAAGTTTCTACCACCTGATGATGGACTGATTGGTCCGAAAACGTTTGTGATTTTATCCATCTTGGATCATTTTTAGAAAAAAATTTTTAATAAATTATATACCACCTACCTACATGTGAGGTTTTTACTTCATTAGTAAGATTATTTATTATTGTTTTATTATTAGATATTTCATGCAAACACCTTTCTAAATACCTACCTGAACATAAAATTTTCACCCATTTTGGTTTATTTTTATAAATATCTATTTATTAATAATAAAATCGTTTTCTATTACTTCCACTTAGCGCGACTATGATATTGATAAAATATTAATCTTAGATAATGTCAAAGATTACCACTGTTGCCAAAGTTTATGATACTATCTCCTGAAGTTATATTTTGTTGCTACCTGTTGATCGCTACTGTTTACTCTTAATATTATGAGTAGAACATTAACAGGAGCACACGAAACATAGGTACGCAGAGTTAAAAACGCAAACAAAAAGGCTAGGTCTGGAAATTAACACAGAAAAAACAAAAATAATGATACAGATGAGAAGAAATATAGTCCCACAAAACATTATACATGAAGATAACATTGAAACGGTTGGAAAGTTTACATACCTGAGAGTAGAAATATATGCCGACAGATCAGAAGATGGAGAAATACGTAAGAGAATAACGCAAGCAAACAGAGCTTGTTTTGTCCTCTCCCATATATTTCGGTTTAAAAGTGTCCACTGAAATACAAAGATGAGAATATATTAAACCTTATTTCGACCAATACCATGCTATGACAGTGAAGCATGGGTCCTGAAAGAAACATCCAAAAACAAAATCGACACATTCGAAAGGAAAGTACTGAGGAGAATACTAGGACCTGTGAAGAAAAACGGAATCTTCACAACTAGATACAACAACGAGCTTTATCAACTTTATAAGGAAACGCCCCTGTCAGACTTCATTAGAATACAAAGATTGCAATGGGCCGGACATGTGATAAGATTGGGAGAGGATAGGCTACCAAAAAGAGCACTAAACGCTAAAGTGCAGGGAAAGAGACCGGTTGGAAAGCCAAGAAAGCTCTGGGAAGATACAGTAAACAACGACGCACAAACTCTTTTAGGAGTTCGTTTATGGAGAAGAGCAGCCACAGACAAACAAGGGTGGGGGCAAAAAATAAAGGATGCCAAGGCTCAATTTGGGCTGTAGTGCCGTAGAAGAAGAAGAAGAACATAATTCTGAGAGTGGTGAATAGTTCTAGAATTGTTATAATGGAAACCCAAGTAAAGCTTATACTTTAATGTCCACTTACTGCTACTTATATTGGCGAATACGCCACTGCTTTTGCCTCTGAATACTTTAAAATCCCAATAATTTAAAGGTAGGTACTTAGGTAGTTAGTTTACAATTAGTTGGTAGACACCGAAGTATTTGTTGGAACAAGTGTGTTTAATAACTTTTGACTTCAAAGCATACTCATGTACCAGGTATTTACTATCTTGAACACTAGTTTCTAGTTAGAATTGCTTGAGAATGTACAAGATGCCAAAAATTTGTTTGACGAAGTTGATGAAATTCTCGCACAGCATAACTTTAGAAGGGAGTTCGTTGAATTTCGATACATCTGCATTAAGCGTAAATTTAAGTCTGAGGAAAGTATTTTAGTTTGTGTGGTGCATATAAACAAGCATACAATACAGGGTGTAACAAAAAGGCAGGACATAAATTAAATCATATATTCTGGGACCAAAAATAGTTTTTTTATTTAATTACATGGCTTTGGTAAGGACTAATAATTAGCCAGGCATTTTTTCATTTAACTATAATATTTTTTTTAACAAATTAAAAACTAACTTTTTTATAAAAAAACTCATACAGAAGTAAATAACTTCAATTTGTATACTGATATAAAATAGTTTATTAAAAAACTTCTTAAAATGTCATCCAATTGGATTGCAAAACGTGTTAGATCTAAATTAGATCACCTTCAGTGAATTCTGCTGAGTAGATGAAACTAGCACACTATTAAAAGTGGTAACCTCAAAATATCTGGTTTACATAGTATTACTTAACAAAATATAGTGACTCCAAGACGATGTTCATGGATTAAATTATCATATAAATGCTCAAAGGGCAACATGGTTCCCTGCTCTAAAAAATGCTAGGTTCTTGAGTGTTCAATGGGCACAGACCAACTCAACACAGTTGAGACTATTGTCTAGATCAGCGTTTCCCAAAGTTTTTTGGTCGAGGAGCACTATTCAGACAGAAATTCTGAAGGGAGCACTTACCATTTGCACCTGAAACCTATATACATAGGTGCCACAGAGAACGAAAGATGTTAGTGCGGGGGGGGGGGGAAAGAATATTAACCATTACATTTTCTATTCATTTTATTCAATTTTTTTTCAATCGCAAACATAATGGAAACTTAATTACATAAATATAACGAAAAACAAAAATAAAAATGAACACACAGATCCTATTTCTAAAATCTTAAAAAAATGTAATGTCTTCACTTTAATGTGAAGAATGAGGTTGCCTTGATTTGCACATCTTATTAATATCCGGTTGAATTTGGGATAACTGCAATCGAATATCAGGTTCCGCATTCAGTCGAGATATATAGGGGAGATTTGGACAAAACCGGGTAGGTTGATAAGACCGGGTACCCCTTAATTCTTCTGTCTGCTGCTATCTATTAGACAATGTTAAAATTAGTGTCCCTTTACCACCAACAGTCGTGTGTATTCATTTATACCTCATTTGAGTAATCTGTGCGGGAGCAGTAAGACCTCACCTGTTTTTTGATGCAGGAAACTCGATTTTTAAGGTAAGTTGATAGCTGTTTTCTCCTCTAATGAATAACTAATGGCCATTTCAAAATTTAATACATGTAACCTAGTATATTACCTTTAATTTGGTCAAAAATTTTGAATATTATATCATAATTTAAAAATTTAAATAACATTTAATGTCTTGTTTACGAGTTTGACAAAACCGGGTAGTCCGAAAATCGACAAAACCGGCTACCCGATATTATCAGACGTCTTGTTACTTCCAGTTTCGGCAGTGGTTTTTTGCTTTTAGTTAACTACAACGTGTGGCTTCTTCTGATGAAGAAGCTAGTAAGAAAGTTAGTAGGAAAAATTAAAAAAAAATCTCCAGTCGTAAAAAATTAAAACTAAATGAACTGGATAAAAAAATAAAAAACGTGGTAAAAAGGGCTGCACCAAAAACAAAATTTTTGAGAGTTTGGAGGAAGAAGATAATAATGACGATGCGTGTCTATATTACAATTAACTATTTTCAAATTATAATGCGAAGGAAGGCTGGATAAAATGTGTGTCTTGCACCAAATGGGCTTATGACGCCTGTAGTGCCTATGATGATGTAAATGAAGTTTTTATTTGTGACTTCTGTTCATATATTTTCGATTTTTGTTCACATACTTTTAATAAATATTTTATTTTCTGCCCATTAGTATTTTTACATGGTAACTAAATTACTACCCGGTTTTTTTTATACCGGTTGGACAAAACCGGGTATTTTGCAATATTTTCATAAAAATAAAGAAAATTAAAAATCTAAGAATATTCTTAAAAATTGGCATTGGCATATCAAACTTAAGTCATTTGAGAATATTTCAATCTGCAGCAAACATTTGCTACTCTCACATAGCAAAAGATACAGACGGTTTTTGGAGTGGTACCCGGTTTTGTCCAACTCTCCCCTACTTTGATTTAGTGGCCACATAGGCAGAGGAATGCTTCTTCACATAAGTATGTAGTATGTTGTTGTATGTTGTTGCAAAAGGGAGAAGAATAATTTTCGCTTTATCTGACAAAATTTTAAATTCGTCTTTGAGTTGACACCAGAAATTAACTAACGATTTTCTTTCAAAAGGTTTTTTATCGCAGAATCCGATGTCAAACCTATCAGGCCTTCATACTGCTGAGATGTTAAGGAAGCTGTTTTTTTTTTAACATTGCAATGTATGGAACTGCAACCCAGAAGTTTTCTTTAATTTTGTCGTGGAGTTCCTCAGGAAAATAATTATGAAAGTTTTCAATTAAATTTAGCAGATGAGTGTGGAACTCGTTAAAGACAGCTTAAGGTATTTCCAATTCCAGTTCTTCTCTAAATTCTGTGATTAGTGGAAAGCCATCCAGATTTTTATTTTTCATCGATTATGTCCAAAAAATTAATTTCTTCCTATACGCTTGTATTTTATCATTGGAGTTAA
Organism: Diabrotica virgifera virgifera; assembly: GCF_917563875.1. Classification (NCBI taxonomy): domain Eukaryota; kingdom Metazoa; phylum Arthropoda; class Insecta; order Coleoptera; family Chrysomelidae; genus Diabrotica; species Diabrotica virgifera. The sequence goes on from NC_065448.1 coordinate 166,033,782, forward strand.
AGACAGTTACTGTCTTTCCCTGAAGTGAGAGACTAACTTCATTGACCTTGTTAAAAATATCTGTTAAATATGCCAATTTAATTAACCAATGCTCGTTACACAATCAATCACCCAAGGTAAAATTGCTGTCAATTAGGAAGGTTCTAACTTCAGCTCTCATTTCAAAGAGCCTAGCTAAACATTTGCCGCGAGAAAGCCACCTTACTTCCGTATGAAGAAGTAAAGACGAATGTATACTGCCCATGTACATCACTCTAAACAGCCTTCTATTCAGTGGTCGTGATTCGATAAAATTAATTATCTTCACGGTTTCGTCCAAAACTACTTTTAAGGAAGGCGGCATTTTTTTCATAGCGAGATTATGGCGGTGGATACAGTGGCTACTGCTGCATTCCGTGGCTTTTTCCTTTATTCTTGAAATGACGACCGACGTTCTTCCAGTCATCTCTTTCGCGCCGTCTGTGCACACATCGACGCAGTATCCCACGGCATGCTATTCTCTGTGAAAAAGCTTTCTATTAACTTGAAAATTTCGGCACCAGTTGTGTTAGTTGTCAATGGTTTGCAAAAAAGTAGATCCTCTTGAAAAAATTCCAAGTGCTGGTACCGCACAAATGACATTCAAATTGTCAACCCAGTTACATATGTTGACTCAACTATCTGTAATGAAAACCTGCTAGATTTTATTCGAGAAAGTAAGATAGCTTTCACATCCTCTGCCAAGTCTCCCATGGAGCGCAAGATTTTATTATTTGACAAAGGTACCGTGCTTACTATTTTCATGGTTTAATCATCCAACATACATTCAATTATGTCCTTGACACTATAGAATACATGACCGTAATAAACGCAATCCAAAATTGTAGAATAGACAGCAGATATATTAACTTAATAAAAGAAACTATGAACCAAGCTACAGCTACATACTACCTAAATGAAAATGAATACACGAACCCTGTACCATTAAACAGGGGAGTCAAACAGGAAGACACTCTATCACCCAAACTGTTCACTTTAGTTTTGGAGGACGTGTTTAAAAATCTAAATTGGAAATATAAGGTAATAAACATCAATGACCGCTACCTCAGTAATCTACGATTTGCGGATGACATAATCCTGATAGCTACTGACCTACAAGAGCCGCAAACCATGCTTTCAGAACTACACACAGAATCTTCTAAAATAGGACTGAAAATGAATTTAAACAAAACAAAAGTCATGCACTCCGAAGAAGCCGTGACAATAATAAACGACAAAGTTGTAGAAAAAGTTGAAGAATATATATACTTAGGACAAAAAATAATACTAAATAGGGAAATTCAAACGGAAGAAATAAAAAGAAAAAGAAAGTTAGCATGGGCAGCATTCGGTAAACTGAACTGTATACTCAGAAATCAGCAAATTCAACTAGGTACATCTTAGATCTAAAATTTTTGATGCATGCATTATTTCGATATTAACATATTGGGCACAAACATGGACAATCACAAAAAATAATATGAACATAGTCACTCAACAAGCGATGGAAAGAGCAATGCTTGGCATATCACTTAAGGACAGAAAAACAAACACATGGATAAGACAGAAAACCAAAGTCATCGATGTGGTACAAAAATCATTAAAATTTAAATGGGAATACGTTGGACATATAGCTAGGAGCGATCTAAACAAATGGCACAGAACAATTCTAACCTGCAGACCATACCAACACAAAAGACCCAGAGGCAGACCTCCTATGAGATCGACAGATAGTAGCGTACAACAAAAAACAATGGAAAGGAAGTCTTGAAGAGGCTTATGTTCAGATGTGGACGTGAATGGCTAGACGAAGAAGAAGAAGAATATGATATGTATTATCATAATCCCTCTAGTCCAGAAAGCCACTGTGCATCCGCTAGGAAAAATATTCTGATTCGGATTTTTTGCACAGTTTTACTCAAAAAGGACTCCTTTTAACAAATTTGCATGTTGCCAGGACCAAAAGGTGGTCAAAAAATTTTTAAACATTTTTTTTGTTTTTTCCTAAAATAATTTTTTTTGCATGGAAAAAAGTTTTTTTAGGTTTTTTGGATCATTCCAAACAGAAAAGGTCTTTAGTGACATTTCTCTAAAAATGATAGTTTTTGACATAAATATAAGCGATTAAAAATTGAAAAATTTCGAAATCGGCTATTTTTAACCCTCAAAAACTATATGAAAAACTGAAAATTTGAATGTTGCCAAGGTAGGTAGATATTATTTAAGCATCGATTCATGAAATCCCGAAGAGTTTTTTGCAATACAATATTTAAAACTTGCTAATAATTGCTTTTAATCGCTAATCAAGCGTGCGCTACACTATTTTCCACCTTCAGTATGGTGCAAATGAAAGGAATAAATTCGTTATTTCGTAAACCGGCGACTTTAGGAAAAACTCCCGAAACAGGTCGATTTTTATTTTTAAGTTATGATATTGTGGCATATCTAGTTTACTAGTGACGTCATCCGTCTGGGCGTGATGACGTAATCGATGATTTTTTTAAATGAGAATAGGGGTCGTGTGGTAGCTCATTTGAAAGGTTCTTCAATTCTCTATTCAGTAATGTAAACATTTACATAATTATTTATACCTTCCACTTCTTTTTTTGGCAAATAATTTAATTTAATTAAAAATTTTTGAACACCCTGTATAAATAATTATCTAAATATTTATATTACTGAATAGAGAATTGAAGAACCTTTCAAATGAGCTAGCACACAACCCCTATTCTTATTTAAAAAAAAATCATCGATTACGTCATTACGTCCAGATGGATGACGTCACTAGTATACCATATATGACACAATATCATAACTTAAAAATAAAAATCGACCTGTTTCGGGATTTTTCCTTAAAGTCACCGGTTTACGAAATAACGAATTTATTCCTTTCATTTGCACCATACTGTCATCGGTGGAAAATAGTGTCGCGCACGCTTGATTAGCAAAGGAGTTTTGAATATTGTATTGCAAAAAACTCTTCGGAATATCATCGATTGATGTTTAAAAAATATCTATCTACCTTGGTAAAATTCAAATTTTCAGTTTTTCACATAATTTTTGAGGGTTAAAAATGGCACATTTTGCAATTTTTCAATTTTTAATCGCTTGTATGTCAAAAACTATCATTTTTAGAGAAAAGTCACTAAAGACCTTTTCTGTTTGGAATGATCCAAAAAACCGAAAAAACTTTTTTCCATGCAAAAAAAATAATTTTAGGAAAAAAACAAAAAGACACGTTTAAAAAATTTTGACCACCTTTTGTTCCTGGCAACATGCAAATTTGTTAAAAGGAGTCCTTTTTGAGTAAGATTGTGCAAAAAATTCGAATCAGAATATTTTTCCTAGCGGATACGCAGTGGTTTTCTGGACTATCTCTAAATTTCACTTGAATTAGTAATCTAAAAACATACAGTTCGCACAACTGAAATTATCCATTTCTCTTGCGAATTATTGCTTATGAATAATTTTTTCGAGTGTACCACAACACATCGGCGGTAATAAATTCCGTTGCCTTCTGGAATTCGTAAGACATAAAACTTATATTTAACAAATACCATTCGGGACGTATATCCTCTGCTTTACTTGTTACCAAACTGGGAATACCTATTTGCAAATCAGGGATTACGGAAAGTTACGCTTCTGAAGTTCCATTTCCGAAGGTGTATTGTTTGCTCTTGTTTACTCCAGATTTAAATATTTGTGATTTTTTGTCCGGGTATCTATGTATACCTATACCATACCTAAAATCAACGTTTATTCACAACTAATGGAAACGCGATCAGATTTGGCAACGAATTCAGGACACCTGCGACGCATTTAGAAACAATAATCTTATATATTACTTAATCCTACCACTACCAATATCCTACTACTGACTTCACCCCACTCTTTACCTATGTACAGACATTATGCTTATACATTGCAAACATAACTCTCTTTCTCTATTTATTGTTACTCGCCGCTGGGAACAGTTCTCGTCACTGCTTTCTCCATTTGAAAGCAAAAGACTCTCTTCTTTGTTGACCCGCAGAGGCAACATAAGTGCATAGACCCCTTTTGTGTTACCCGCCGAAGAGTAAAGGCTCTCGTGTGTTCGCTTTTGTTGGCAACACATCTTTTCAAGTACCTACGCGGACCTTCCTCTTGGTTCAACTATTAACGTGAACCTTTCTCTGGATTCTATTATCGCTGAACAAACGCTTTCTCTCTCTCTGCAATAGTGCAAGACGATAATCCGATATAAACAAAGCGTTAATCCGATAAAAACAATTAAAACTCGTACGAGGGAACAAGGGAGAAGCAACCGCATGAGAAACAGGTATATGTGACGTGATAGAATGGCGAATGGCAAAACAGTGACTAGGTAAGATTTTTTATAAACTTATAATATTATCTGTATTATCATAATCCCTCTCTAAATTTCACTTGAATTAGCAATCTAAAAACATACAGTCCACACCACTGAAATTGTCCATTTCTGTTGCGAATGATTGCTTATGAATAATTTTTTCGAGTGTACCACAACACATCGGCGGTAATAAATTCCGTTGCCTTCTGGAATTCGTAAGACATAAAACTTATATTTAACAAGTGCCATTCGGGACGTATATCCTCTGCTTTACTTGTTACCAAACTGGGAATACCTATTTGCAAATCAGGGATTACGGAAACTTACGCTTCTGAAGTTCGATTCCCGAAGGTGTAATCTATCGGAGCGTCCCTTCTTGCGGCAGTCGCAACGCCCATTAGGCGCTCCTGGGATTGACCTTTTCGGATATCAAAGTCCTTGCCTCGACATTCATCATCAAATTATGTCTCCCGCTGGTTATGATTTTCAAATTGGCTGAATTATAATTTAGTTAGATTCCTCCAGATATGGATACCTGCTGGAGTTTGGAATTTCCGATAATAAATTAATTACATAACACCCTTCGCTTCACGGTATGATGATGAGAGTGGGCCATTTTTAGAATAATTTAAATAATAGGGTGCAGGGGCGACTGGAGTAACTGTAAAATATATTTTGACCTTTTATTTGTATGATATCAATTTTTAGTTGATGACAAAGGATATTTAGGTACGGGAAAAATGCTGTTGCGTTACAACTGAAAAATAGAAAATATGGTCGGATTGCTTGCGCAGCTTTCTGTTCCCAAATATTTGCCTTTTTTGCAAACGACGACTACATAATTTAATTATCTGGTTTTACAGGTTATATATCTGTATTTAGGTTGACTGAAGACTTTCGCTTCAATCTTCTCTAGGCATGTTTTTCCGACGAAGCAATATTTACACTGTGTGGGAATGTAAATCATCAAAATTCAAGGTATTGTATAGATACACTAGATAAGTGAAAACCATACTCCAAGATCACAAAAACTAAATGTATGGTCGGGTATAGTGGGTAGGTACTCAGTTAATTGGACCATTTTCTAGAGTAGAACATTTAACAAGCGATAATAATAAAATGCTACTTAGAAATGACCTTGTACCTACCTGTATTACCAAAAACACAAAACATGAAAGTTAAGCTGGTACTAGAAATTGAGTAAATATCTTCGTACAGATATCTTTTTTGAGTATGTATCACAGAAGATACTGTGACTTAGAGACAAAAGAAATAAGATGCCGCATTGAAATTGCACGGTCAATTTCTAACAGAATGAGAAAAATTTTCTGTAATCATCTGTAATCAAAACACTCTTTTGGATCGCAAACAAAAGTTCTTGAACAACTAGAAAAACAATGCGAAGTTTTAAATTCCATAAAAATTAGGAAGTTGGAATACATGGGTGAAAAATACGAACTATTAGGGAACATAGTGCAGGGCAAAGTCAAAGTGAATTCTAATCTCTCAAAGTGAAGATGATTTACAACGTGTGCTGCACGAATTTAATATAACCGCTAGAAAATTTAACACGTTAATTTCCCCAAAAAAGACTAAATGCATGGTTATAACAGCAGATCTAATAAGGTGTAAATTAGAGCTGGAGGGTCAAATAATATAACAAGTCATGGACTTTAAATATCTAGGCATCACACTATCTAGCTACGGAAAGCTCGAAACAGATGTGGAAGATCAGGTGAATAAAGCAAACAACTTGCCTGAATGAAACAATATGGAGAAATAAAAACATCGGAAAAGAAGTGAGAGGCAGAGTTTACAGTCATCAGACCAATAATGACATACTCGGCAGAAACACGACCTGATACAAAAAGGACAAAAAGAATGGTAGAAACAGCAGAGATGAAAACACTGCCAAAAATCGATGGCAAGACACTGTGGGATAGAGCTAGAAGTGCAGATATACAACGGAGATGCAAGGCGGACAACATTAATAACTGGGAGAAAAACAGAAGAGTAGAATGGAATGACCACATAAGCCGAATGACAACATATAGAATAGTAAGGACGGCGAGAGACGGTTCCCCAATAGGAAGACGATAAGTGGGAAGACCACGAAAAAGATGGAATGACAACTTACTGGAGGCACATTGAAAAACAGACAGAGTCATGTCTATATAAAAAGAAGAAGAAGAAGAAGAAGCAAAGCCAAAGTCAGAAGAAACGTAGGAAAACGTAAAATCTCATGGCTACGCAACCTCCGTGAATGGTTTGGATGCAGTTAAATGGAACTAGTCAGGCTCGTAACGAACAAAATTATTATTGCCAAAATGATTTCCGATCTCCGATAGGAGCGGAACTTGAAGGAGAAGAAGCCTTTTTGTTAATGCATGTGATAAGTGACGTAGTCCACTACGATTACACCATTTTCTGAGTCAATTTGATAATTCCCGTGGATAATATCCTCCTCTTGTTTACCATCTCTATTGAGCTTGCGACCAGTATCGCAAACTGTTGTCTATTGTGGGCTTGGTGTATGACAACGTTTCCATCAGTTCTGGTCCAGTGTCTGTTATATTTCTGAGACACGATTTTTTATTTCTTCCTATATCACATTTTCAATCATTTTAGCCCTCAATAATTAGTTGTATTTCCTCGAATCCCTTCTTCTTCTTAGCCTTCTATCGTCCATTTTTGGACATAGGCCTCTCTCAACTCCTTCCATCGATCTGTATCTGAGCAACATATTTCCAAATTGTTCCGACTATTTTTTTATGACATCTACTCATCTCATATGTGGTCTTCCTTTTGTTTGTTTACCTTTGTAAGGCAAATATAATATTGTGGCGTTCCAACTTTCATCTGTTTGTCTAGCAGTGTGGGTCGAGAAGCTCCATTTGAGTTTTGCAATTTTTGGTGTTATGTCCTCGACTTTTGTTTTTGATCTTACCCAGTTGTTTCTCTTTTTATCAGTGGCATAGCTAGCCCCACAGTGGCCCCCTATCAAAGTTTGTTGCGGGGCCCTTTTCCACGACTGATATGGGATAGTGCTAAAAAAATGTTCAAAAAAAGCAGCAAAAACGCGTGTATAGAATAGAATAGAAATATACTTTATTGTCACTGAAAATTTTACAATTTTATAGACAAAGCGTAGGTACAAAGAGTAGGAAAAAAAACAACAACAAATACAGCTTACTGAAATTACACTTCCTAAAGCTTCCTAAGGGAGCTGGAGCTCTTTGAAGATGGTGCCTTTTAATTAGTTTTTTTAAATACCTCTAGAACACATCTATTTAGGAAAACTAAAACCGGTACGGCTATTTATCTTCGAGAGATGAATAGTACAGGTCATATGCGTCCTCTTTGGGTAGGGAAACGGTTATTTTATCGCATTCCTTTTTTGTCTTTAACTTTTAAGCATTTTTTTACACTAGATTATTAAATTGTGTGGTATTCTAGTACTAAAAGTTACTCTTACTTTAAGTCGGTAGGATACACCTTTTTCTAGAAAAAACGATTTGAAATTTTTTAGTTTTTTGAATTTGATCAAAATTTAAAATTATTAAAAAAAAACGGTGTACTTTACCGACCCAAAGGAAAATAACTTTTAGTACTAGAATACCTCATAATTTAATAATCTAGTGTCAAAAATGTTTCAAAATTAAAGACACAAAAAATAATGCGATAAAATAACCGTTTGACCTAGGTACTCAAAACGGACGCATATGACCGGTACTAGAAATTCGCAATTGATGAAATCGATTCGTCTCTGGAATAAAAATACCAAAATTTTCAAATCGACATTTCTAGAAAACGGTGTATCCTACCGACTTAAGCAAGAGTACCTTTTATTACTAGAATGCCTCACAATTTAATAATCCAGTGTCAAAAAGGCTAAATATAAGCGTACCAGTTTTGGTTTCTCTAAATAGAAGCGTTCTGGAGGTATTTAAAAAACTAATTACAAGACGCCCTTTTCAAAAAACTCTAGCTTCTGTCAGAAGCATTTTCAGACTAGGTGATTTGGATTAAATCTTAATACATATTTGAGCCCAGGAATCTAGAGTTAAATTATTTCCAATTATTAATGAAACACCCTGTATATTGCAAAATTTAAATAAATTACAAATTGCATAATACAACCTTAGGAACTAATAAGTTCAGCGTATAACACTCAAATATAGATAATAATAATAAATCTAATAAACTCTAATAATCCAAAGTTGAGAAACAGATTTTAATTGAGACTCATTGTTTTAAAACAGATTCGGTTTTTTCAAGCCAAGGGTGAATAGACATTGAAAAGGAACGAAAACAAAGAAGCTCTGTTCTTTAACGGCGAGCGACCGGCAAATAGATATACCTAAATACAATTAGCTAAAGAACGATTACACGAAAATATACGCAAACAATTATACAGTGTTTCAATGTTTCAACTTATCAAAGGTTAAGCGATTACAAATATTGCAATTTCGTATTGTACATTATGCAATGTCTCAGCTAACGGTGAATAGACAATAAGAAGTAGCTTGGAAACAAAAAACCTCTGTTGTTATAGAACGGCAAGAGGCAGAAAATAGATAGGTATCTGTCCAGTACATAAATATAGTTTATAATAAAGAATCCATTACACGAAAATGTCGATATCCCAACAATATATGTACACTGTTTCAAAGCGTTTTAATAGTGAAATAATTGCAGAATATTTTGTTCAATTGTTTGAATAGAATGTTGTTTCGACATGCCGCGTTGGGGCCCCTGAGTGTCGGGGGCCCCGTATAATTGATACGGCGGTAGCTACGCCTCTGCTTTTTATCTGACAATCGTATACCTAACATTGCCATTTCCATTGTTTCTTCTGTTGTGACTAGTTTGTTCATATTGGGCTTATTTACGGTCCAGGTATGACATCCATATGTATAGGAAGGATGCACTGGTTGAACATTTTGCTTCTCAAGAATTGAGGTATTTTGTGGTTCTTAAGTATCTCACTAAGTTTTACAAATAATATTGTCAATGCCAATCTCGATCTTGTAGTGATTTCCTCACTTTGGTTCTCTTTGTCAAGTTTTAGAATTTGACCTAGGTAGATAATATTTTGAACTTGTTCTAGGGGCCATCTGTATATTTTATTGTTTTTATTTTTGTCATAATTATTTTTAGGCTGATGTATTGCGAGCTCTCTACGAGCTCCTCCACCATAGTTTGAAATTCTTCGAATGTGCTAGCTATAATCACGATGTCGTCAACGAATCTTAGGTGGTTTAGCTTATTGTGGTGTTTAACTTGTTGTTTATGTCATTTTTTGACCAATTTGTAGTTTTGAATACGTTTTCCAGGGATAGTAGTCCAGAGAAATAAGATTTTTCTCGTGACACATTTCCGTCCAGGCCGAAACCAAATTTTTTGAGTAGTATGGACATCTATATTAGTAGATATACAACGTTTGCCTCACTACAGAGATAGGGAAATCAATGTGTTAGAGAGAGAAGTACCTTCCCAATGAGTAAGAGTGAGATAGATGCTGACGTCACAAGGAATCTTCCATAATGGAATTTTCCATAGTTATTTTCCGCTAGATGGCGCCACCAATCCGCCATTTTTATTCCATTTCAGTATTTTTATTTAAATTCACCATTTTTAGTCCATTTTTCCTTGACATTAGGGCACTAAAGCATATCTCCGTTGTCATTGGTCCGATCGTGACATGTGAGGTATCATATGAAAGGGGAGGGGGTAACGAATACGTTAACACAAAAACAAAGATGGTATCATAGCCAAAACGGCACTAAAGCATATCTCCGTTGTTATTGGTCCGATCGTGACATGTGAGGTATCATAGGAAAGGGGAGGGGGTAACGAATACCTTAACACAAAAAACAAAGATGGCGGCATAGCCAAAACGGCACTAAAGCATATCTCCGTTGTTATTGGTTCGATCGTGACATGTGAGGTATCATAGGAAAGGGGAGGGGGTAACGAATACGTTAACACAAAAAACAAAGATGGCGGCATAGCCAAAACGGCACTAAAGCATATCTCCGTTGTTATTGGTTCGACGTGTGAGGTATTGGAAAGGAGCGCGTTGGCTCGTGACGTACAAAGGGATCGTTGGAAAGAGGCACGTTGCATATACTATATTTTATCTACGACCATAACACAATATGTTATTTAAACCAATCACGTGCAGAAATCTAAGCTTAACGAGTTGCATACTATATTTTATCTACGACCGCAACATATTCGGCATTTTTTTTTCCAATTCGCCATTTTTATTCAAATTCACCATTTTTATTCCAATTCACCATTTTTAGTCCATTTTTCCTTGACATTACGTCGAAGAAATCTACCATAGTTTACCTATTAGCCGCTAGATGACGCCATTTTTAGTCCATTTTTATTTAAATTTACCATTTTTATTCCAATTCGCTATTTTTCTTCCAATTTGTCTTGATACCGATATTACGCTGAAGGAATCTACCATAATTCGTTCTAAATATGATCTCAAATAAAATCCCTTACATAAAACAAATTGAATTCATCGATATGAAAAAGAACTTCGACTGAGTTGACAAAGACAAAAAAAATCTAGAAGGAAGATATTTAATAGAAAAAGATTGCAAATTTTCAAAGCAAAAGTCTTTTAGAGTAATTCGATTGAGAAAATTATATATACACAAGTAAAAAGAGAGGCATAGACAATAAAAGTTGTAGGTATGTAGTACCTAATGACAAAGACAAAAAAAAATCTAGAAGGAAGATATTTAATAGAAAAAGATTGCAATTTTTCAAAGCAAAAGTCTTTTAGAGTAATTCGATTGAGAAAATTATATATACACAAGTAAAAAGAGAGGCATAGACAATAAAAGTTGTAGGTATGTAGTACCTAAACGGCTTAACGTAGAGAGGCATATATTTTATCTACGACCGTAACATAATTTATGTGTAAGCGATGGTGACATCTCATTAGCATTGGTCTGATTGGAGATTGTGGTACGTTAAAGGTGTGGGGAGTATCGAATATGTTATTTAATCCATAAACTAACCGTTACGAGCTGCATACTATATTTTATCTACGGCCATAACATTTGGTGCCACCAATTCGTCATTTTTATTCCAATTCACCATTTTTATTCCATTTCAGTATTTTTAGTTAAACTCGCTATTTTTATTCCAATTTGTCCTGATACAGATATTACGTTGAAGGAATCTACCATAATTCGTTCTAAATGTGATCTCAAAATCCCATACATAAAACAAATTGAATTCATCGATATGAAAAAGAACTTCGACTGAGTGCATTATAAATGACAAAGACAAAAAAAAAATCTAGAAGGAAGATATTTAATAGAAAAAGATAGCAAATTTTCAAAGCAAAAGTCTTTTAGAGTAATTCGATTGAGAAAATTATATATACACAAGTAAAAAGAGAGGTATAGACAATAAAAGTTGTAGGCATGTAGTACCTAAACGGATTAACGTAGAGAGGCATAGACGTAAGGAGAGACGTGGACAATAAAAGTTGTAGACATGCCTAAATGGCGTAACGTAGAGAGGCATAGACAATAAAAGTTGTAGGTATGTAGTGCCCAACGGTATGGGCGCACAAAAAAATTTCCTAGATCTACTGACAAACTGGGCATTTCGCAACATCTAGCAACAGCGCCTCCCATAAGAGTCTGTGTATTAGAGTTAGATAGAAAATCAATTTTTCCCCAGATGCTGGGGGAAATTAAAAAAAAAATTTAAGGTCCATTCTGCTCATTTTTGTCTCGTTTTGTGGTGGAGGCCCGACTTTTACGTCACGATTGGACCAATAAAACAGAAGATATAACTAATGCCCTTTTGGCTGTATCCTGAAAATACGTAACTAATGCCCCTGATAACGTATAAGATAGAAGCAGTATTTTGATATGTCCAATCCATCCCTCTCTGAGAGATATGCGAGGTATCATGTGATTTAACAAATTGAATAATATAGAAAAATTAAACATAACATCATGCCATAAAGACATTAGATACAAATGATTTAACCACCAGACACAGAAAAATCAAATAGAGCAGAATGTTAAAAAGGAGTTCTGTATCTTCGGTCCTCTTGGTGCAATAGGGACATACGAATTCTCAAATGATACGATTTAACCAATAGAGTTCAGTGACAGAAAAATAAAATACATCATGTCAAAAGGGTCTTAGATACGTATTTTCCGTCCAATCGTAACTTGCAGTACCTCAACCAATAAAATACAATGGCATAAAAATCAAATACATCAGCATGTCAAAAAGGCTTTAGTATTTTCTTTTCTACTGAGAAACATCCAAATCTTTCGTAAAATATTATACACGGGCGTTCTTTCTATATGTCCAAACTAGTAAACCTCTTATTTTTAACACGCAACTCTCAATATTTACATTATTTCTTCCTAGAAAATATCAGTGTATCAAAATGGAATACAAATATATGCAAACCACCAATTGCTAAATCTATCATTATATCGCTAATACCTAAAATACATATCAGATAAATTCTTTCGCTAAGTCCAAACCACCGATATTTCTCACATTATTTTCAAACCAGATTTAGAGTTCTAGTCAAGCATAAAAATCAAATACATCAGCATGTCAAAAGGGTTTTAGTATTTTCGTTTCTACTAAGAAACATCCAAACTTTTCGTATACTATCGTGTTGTATACTTTTGTACACTATTGGTTTTTATAATTTGTTTAAATTTTTTTAATAAATGTAGCAATAACTTCGAAATTATGGCATTTAGTTGTAGGGAAAATAACATGAAAAATAATCAGTATTTCTTTAGGAATTCAAAACTCAAATAACGACTTCTTGTCCTATTAGAAATACGGAATTGGATTTCCAGAAAAACGGAAAATCTGACAACAATGTAATTGTCACTATAATATAGACCGCCTCAGAAAATTCATACCCATCAAAATCTATAAAAATCTTGCAAGCCGTTTCCGAGATAATTGAGTGTTTCCATACATAAAACTCACTCTGTATGCAAACCAGATTTAGAGTTCTAGTCAGACATAAAAATCAAATACATCAGCATGTCAAAAGGGCTTTAGTATTTTCGTTTTTACTGAGAAACATCCAAATCTTTCGTACTCTATTATACACAGGCGTTCTTTCATTATGTCCAAACTAGTAAACCTCTTATTTTTACCATGCAACTCTCAATATTTAGATTATCTCTCCCTAGGTGCAAAATGTCAGTATATGAAGCATAAATATATGCAAGCCACTAATTGCTAAATCTATCATTATATCGATAATACCTACAATACATATCAGATAAATTCTTTCGCTAAGTCCAAACCACCGATATTTCTCATATTATTTTCAAACCAGATTTAGAGTTCTAATCAGTTGGAGAATACAAATTTTTGTTATAAAGTACGTTTTAAATGTGATCTCAAATAAAATCCCATGCATAAAACAAATTGAATTCATCGATATGAAAAAGAACTTCGACTTAGTGCAATATAAATGACAAAGACAAAAAATATACCTAAAAGGAAGATATCTAATAGAAATAGGTCGCAAATTTTCAAAGCAAAAGTCTTTTAGTATAATTAGAGTAATCCGATTGAGAAAATTACTTATTATGGGTATACACAAGTTAATAATAAGCAAAAAATCGAACTTCTATTGATCCAATCAAAAAAAATCAAATACATTTGTACTATGAGAATGATCTCCGAAAGGGAAATCTATAGGTCAAAATAAACTAATTTTAAAGTAAAAATGTGGCTTATTCACAATAAAAATAATAAATAATAAATTTTCTTGCGCTCCTTATTGTTTTACGAAAGATACAAAAAAAACACGAAAAATACACGATACGTAGGTAGAAAATAATGTAATTATTAATTATGACTTAATCATTCTTTCGAATGTTTTTAGTACGCATGACTCTAAGAATTTACCCTGGTATGATTCTGGTTTCGAAGGATCTTTGGACGGTTTTAAAATAATTCGAACTAGGTTTCGAAGGATCTTTGGACGGTTTTAAAATAATTCGAACTAAATATATTCTTACCAACCATCTGGAAACTTAAGGTGTGTGTCGATATAATTCTTTATTTGCACTAACGCCATTACTACAATCGGAAATTTTCTTAATCATTCTATAAGTACAGTATTTTAATTGCATTTTAAACAGGTTTCTAATTCACTTATGGAAAAATTAGAATTAGAATCAGAATCAGATTAGAACTTTCATATTGTGATACATTTGTATATGGAAGAAAATAATACGGTATGTATAAGATACAAAATTCAAGCATTGGAAAAGCCATACAAGAGGCACACCAAATTCAAAAATCTTGACTATTTAGTCTAAACATGAATTAAAATTTCTAGTTCTATCTTCTAGCTTCTCATCCAGCTTGAAATAGGATATTAGTATTCATATTTATTATTTCAAAAATTTTAAGATATCGTGTCTTTTGTTGTAGGTATACTGTCACATTTTCAATACATATTACCCAATTTTTACTTACCCATCATCGAGTTAATTTATAAATGCAATAAGTAACTCCTTAAGATATTATGCTTTCAAAAAACGCTACCAACCAATCTCCTTCATATTGGCTAGTTTCAAATGTATTTCTACAATTACACCATTATTTGCCGAAATATTTTAAAGCAGTGTTGACAACGTCTAAAAAACTGTACATAATTTGGTACATAAATATCAAAAATGATGATCAAAATTGCTTTTATTAGATGATTATTAGCTCTCTTTATCCAGCTAAAATAAAATAAATAAAGAACTTACATCGTCATATCCATATACTGTTTTGAAAACCGAGGACTTGGAAGCTCCAATAAGTCATAACTCGAAGTTTGAAATAGTAAATAGTATATCAGTGAATGTTTATGCTTTGGAATTAAATCAAGTTAAGGAAAAATAATTTTACGAATTAGTGCCTGCTTGCCTAAACAAAACAAACTTGATAGACATGTAAATTTGAATCTTATTCAGGATAAATATTTTCTAAAATTAAATGATTACCTACGACTCTCATCGTAGTGACGATGGAAATATTGAAATAAAATATCATTACTGCTGGAAAAAAAGGTGTCTAGGTTGTTACACTATATAACCAAAAAAGAAAACTAATTCACCCAGATTTATTGGAAAAATTTACTGTTTCACCGTATCATTAAAATCTTACAAAAAAAGAAATATCGAATTAAATAAACAATACATAATAGAACTAAGAAGTAAATTACGAATATCAGAGTGCATGAGATACGAAATAAACGTCTTACAAGCAAAACTATCGATACAACAAATACATATTATATACATTATTCACTTGAAAATTTTAAAGTAATGTTGGCTGAATGTCCAAGAAACTGAGTATATTTAGCCTCTTTTACAATATTTCTGAAAAACTTCAACGAATTTGTCTATTTAGCGAAAAAAAAATCTAATTCACGCAGTTTTATCGGAAAACTTTGCTATTTACCATTTTTATTCACTGTCTTTTTAATCTGTTGAGTAACATCTTTAATTTATTTTGATTTTTAAGAAGTTTTCTAACCTCCTCTAATTACGATTTTTTGTAGAATTTGGACTGGTTGTATTGAATTATGATAGGTATGTGTATCTGATTACGCAATAATTTCAAAGAGACATTCTTTGTAGCTTAGTATAAATTGGTCTTCTAATACTAAAATATTATAAAAAAATAATAGAGTAAAGCAATACAGGAGACTTAAAAAAGGTTTAAAATCTCATGAAATCTTGTTTATTTAGTCTAAACATGAATTAAAATTTATATTGTTCATACTTATTATTTCAAGATTTTTAAGATCGTTTCTAATTATCCATCATCCAGTTAATTTATAAATTATGAAATAGGTATCACTATGATATATTATGCAGCAATAACTATGTTTTCAAAAACTATACCAACCAATCTCTTTCATTCTGACGATGTATTTATACAATTACAACATTATTTACTTAAAAAGTTTAAAGCAATGTTGGCTGAATGTCCAAAAAACTGAGTATATTTAGCCTATTTTACAATATTTCTGAAAAACTTCAACGAATTTGTCTATTTACCGAAAAAAAATCTAATTCACACAGTTTTATTGGAAAAATTTACTATTTCACCATTTTATTCACTGTCTTTTTAATCTGTTGAGTAACATCTTTAATTTATTTTGATTTTTATGAAGTTGTCTAACCTCGTGTAATTACGATTTTTTTGTAGAATTTGGATTGGTTTTATAGGATTATGATAGGTATGTGTATCTGATAACACAATAATTCCAAAGAGACATTCGTTGTAGCTTAGTGTAAATTGGTCTTCTAATACTAAAACATTATAAAACATAATAGATTAAAGTAATACAGGAGACTTAAAAAAGTGTTAAAATCTCATGGTACAAAAAAGAAAATGTCTCGAGTGTGAATTTAAAAATGGAGTTACTACAAAAAAGAAGATGGTACATACCTTTGA